>NC_060950.1:43162921-43165213 GCF_022045245.1 Lucilia cuprina
TTTTTTGATCGTTTCATAATTGACCTACCCCCCATATAAGGTCCCCTTCAGCAAATGACTTTAACATTTCACCATATCAACCCTCTGTGCGACAGTATGCACAAGTTGTTGATTTCGTATCCGAATTCCGTTAGAATTCGTTACGAAAATCGTATGAAAGGTTGCTCGGAATTCGGAACTCTCTGTCTGAGGAAATTCGGAAAAATGTGCAGAGTTGTAGGTCAGAATTCGTTACGAAATCTGATGTAAATTCCTGGGGATATTCTGAAGGAATTTTCGACAAATCTGATTAAAATCGGATAAATGATACCATACCTGACATTCTTTCGACATTTCGTACGAAAAGTCTGAACGATTATAAGAAAGTGGCCTAACTATTCCGACCAACGTCTGATAAAAACAATTTTCATATATATAATTTATTATGGTTTAATTTTATTAATTTTAATAATAATTTATAAGCTTCCATTATTCATGACTTCTTAAGGGTGCATAAATAAATAATAGAAACTTATATATTAATTTTGAAATTAATAAAATTAACAATAGTACTTATGTATTATATACGAATATAGAGTTCATTGTTTACATATATTTAAAATTATAAATTAAACCATTAAAAAATTTATATTATGTAATTTTTTGCTAATTTGTGTGTAATTACAAAGTTTAATGAAATTTAAACAATAATCATCACACATGAAAATGTTGTTAACTTGATTTCCAAAGACAAACTGAGAAAAAACAAGAGTGCTATATTCGGCTTTGCCGAATCTTATATACCCTTCACCATAGTGTATTTTAAACATATTAGTTTTATACACTTTATCCCAACTACATTATTTTTACACCAAAAGCAAAACAAAAAAATGAGCAACAACAACGCTAAACGAAATAAAACACAAAATAAACAAGGCATCGAAACCAACAGACATCTAAACATACAAGTTAAGGTTTTCTAAATGGTGTATTTTAAAAAAATATTAAGGCGCTCCAACTGCGCCTGATAAATGAAACTCACAAGGAAAAATATAATATAATATTACAATTAATTTTATTAATTTAAATTTAAATAATGATTAATTAACTAATAATCGCTCCGTTCAGCTCAGCCAAGACTGCCGTTCGTCGGCCACACTTGTTGGCACCTTGGTTCATTTATCATATTGCACCAACATGCGCGACGATATAAACGCTGATCAAGCAAGATGGTTATTGTAAGAAATCAATTTGTAATTAGAGCGGATACGCGTGTATGAAAAGAGCTTATATTGCAGAAATGATTTTGTTGGCAGTGCCAACACCGTTGTTAACTCCTCCCTCCTTAAATATCTGCGTCCCGCTGGTCTGGTGGTCTGTGGTTGATAACTGAAAGTGTACTTTCGGGAGATTTAATTTTCTTGTTTGTTGATACCTTAGCCAGCCAATGCACACTACCATAGATCCAATGATCATGACGTTAATGCCAATTGAGCTATTAAATTTCGTACCCAATTGATCTATTCGGTTTATATTGTTGAGGCTAATTTCATGAACGTACTTGATCTCCAGCAACAGATCATCGTGTGTAATATTTGCAAATACAGGCGGTAAGGCTTGGATCCTCATAATAGAGCTACTCGAGTAGGTGTGATTTCGAATTACCACTGACTCATTAGAAAGTTGAAGCAGGTAAGTTCCATTTAAGAAAGTAGTTGTACCGTTGGATTCAACAAGACCTTTGAAATTTGTTACATAGATTACATCCTCGTCCAACACCTCAACAATCTCTTCTCGAGTAAGTCTGTATCTACATTTTGCTGCTCCACCCCTTAGGATCCGATTAAGGCAATCGTCCTCCTTCAGTCTAGTTACAGATGATCCTTTGCATACCGTGGAGTTGTTAATTGAGAGACAGTTATCAATAATACCATAGATTTCAGCTGCATTTATTAGGATTTTGTTGAACTGTAGATCGATTTGCCTTCCTTCGTTAATAGCTCTTTACCGCTAGTTATATTGTTTAGTCTCACGATTAGCTCATTAATCTTTTCTACAGCTTGATTCGTTGTCTGATGAAGCTCTTTGTTTATTTTATACTGCTCATTATTATTTGCGATGATACTTTCTTGGCTCTTAAGTATGGTATTCCAATCTGTCGCATCAGGGTTTCCAGTCACCCATTTCCAGGCAGAACCAATCCAGTCAATTGATTTACGTGTTCTTCGTTTTTCATTAGTTAGTTCGCTCAGGCGCTCTTGTATCTGCAACATGTGATGCAATATGAATTCCTTGTTTCTACTTGGCGGAATG
>NC_060950.1:43165313-43167375 GCF_022045245.1 Lucilia cuprina
ACCTGATAGAGGTTTAACTCATTAAACCACGTGAATTACTCCACGTTGGATATTATATAATCATCGATATTCCTTAATTAAATGCAACTGGAATTGTACAAAAAAAAATCGGCAATTTATAACCAGGAGTAACCACGTTTTTGGCTGGAGACACGTTTTTTTTGTTTTTTTGATTATCTACTTCCATAAAATTACAAAACGAGAATTCTACTTTCATTATATTTATAAAGAGAATTAGTACAATTTTATAAATTATATAGATTTTTTTTTTGGGTTATCTAAAAAAAAAAACAAGGAAAAAAAAATAATAATTTAAAATTTTCATAATTTATCTAAAATTGTAAACTATTTGATTGTTATAATTTCACTTCTAGTAAATCTTGTTGTAAATTTTTTTATTTGTGTAATTTGTCATTTCATTCATAAATCTTGTTGTAATTTTCTTATTTGTATAAATTGTCATTTCATTCATAAATTTTATTGTAATTTTCTTCCACATCATTTCATTCATAAATTTCTCTATTTCTTTAAATACTCTCCTGATATATCGACTCGCTTATTTACTTTCTCGATTAAGCAAGACTTAATTCCTAACTAGTGTAAAAGTGAACGTCGAGATCGACATACCAAGAGAAGTGTACTTATGTACGTTAAATTTGTTTATATATATTTTTGTTGTTGTAATATTAGGTATAAGTTATAGTTAGGTTTAAGTCATAAGTTAATGCCAAAAAGAAGTTAAAATATTATATCATACTAAAGAAGTTATTAACAACAACAAGGGCATCGATGGAGAAGATCTTCCACATCAGCCAGATTACAAGAGAGTAACAAGCATGTAAGTCAATTTCTCTTTACTTTAAATATGTATGATGAATTAAAACTAGTTTGTTATATGAAAGGAATTAATGTTGTTTTAATATTTTTATTATTCACTTTCTTTTTGGTATTTTATTATTACTATTTTTTTTCTCTATTTTGTTTTGATCGTAAAATACGTTTAATTTCATTCATTTATTTTACTATTACTTATGATTTCATTGATTACAATTTTCATTCTTTAAATACTTATATTCTATTTATCGATTTTGTTATTATAACTTGTTTCCAACTAAATTTAAGTGTAGTCAATACGACATATTATTTATAGTATCTTATAAAGTCGGCAATATAATGAAATCGTGAAAATTATTTATTTTTATAAATTATGGAATAAAACCAAAATGAGTTTCTAAAATTTTAATATGGTCTGAAATTTATTAATTTAATTGTGTTGTATATTGGGTCTTAAACTCCATCTGAAGACATGGAAGGGTTAAGGTAAAGAACAGGCATAACATTAGCTCTGTTGGAATAAGTTTATTAATAGCTATTCTCTTTTATTTTTGTCCGTTTAGTTACCTCTACTTGAGTTGTTACATTCATGTGTGTACAATTTTCTGCTTATTAGTATTTTGCATGGGTTTTTGTCCTTTTCCTAATTATAAAGGATCCACGCTGACTGAAGCAGCCGATAATATTTCTAGGTACACACTTAGGTAAAGACAAAATTACTATCTGCCCACAAAGAAAATAATTAACTGCAAAATTCGTAACAGAAATGGCGCCCAACGTGGGGCCCGATTAATTTCAGGCCTTATATCAACTTTCCACCATTGATTCATAAAACGATAAAGTAAGGGTATGTCTTAGAAATTACACCGATTGTGTAATTTAGTTTTGAGTTAAGACGTTAGGAATTTAAGGAAGATTATAAAGAATTAGTCTCCGTAACCAGGTCTAATAAAAACTCATCATTTATTGTTCCGTCTGTAGAAATAAAGGTATATTGGAATTTCAGTTGTATTGTCTATAAGAAAGTAATCTGAAACCGTATACTAATACATAGTTTAATGCTTTGTTAAGATCATATACATGGAATTAGTTAGGAATTAAGGATTTGAAATTTTATAAATCTTACCTTACTTACTAATTCGATACAGGTACAATAGAGAATAGAGGAAAATATTTATTCACGAAAATTTAAGGACACAATTTTATTATTCGAAAGTAAGACCATAAA
>NC_060950.1:43167475-43170067 GCF_022045245.1 Lucilia cuprina
ATTTTTAATAACGATTGTAAACAATCTTTTAGTAAACGTTTACAATTCACAAAAGTAATAAATAACATTCTGACCTTTGTCATTTGACACCAATATATGTAAAAATCACGTAAATTATTACAGTTATGATCTGTTTTCCAATAATTCAATACTGAAAAATTAACAAGATAAAAATTATTGTAAAAATATTCCGAAGATAACCGTTTGCTTTAACCATAATTATTTTTAACGAAAGCAAAATGTAAGTATTGTAAATAAACCTTTTTAACACTTTATATTAATATTTAATTATTTACAAATAGAATGGAAAATACCGAGCAAATTCTAAAGAAAATGAATGAAGGCGTATACAAACTATTGCAAATAAAAGAAGAAGCCTCGTATGGACTTGCTTTGTAGAAATTCAGAAGGACAATGGATCTATTTTACAGGATATGGTGTACGATATGGAGTGTCACAGTATTTTAAAATGTTTAAGATGACAAACATCAAACTTACTAAAACAGAAATGTGTCCATTCAAAGCCCTGCGAAATCCCTCAAAAAACAAGTCAGTTAAGAAGACAAAAGCACGTACTTTGAAGCATTTTTGGACTTTATAATAGAAGACTGCCGCCCATTTAATATAGTTGAAGGATCGGGATTTAGGAAGATTATCGAAAAATGTATACAAATGTGAGCAAAGTATGGAGAAAATATTGACTTAGACCATCTTATTCCCTTATAACGTTATCACGAAAGACAGTACAAATGTCTGAAAAGAAGAAGAAAGAAATTTCACCCTACATTCAAAAACTCATAACTTATAAGGCGAAGCAGCAGTTAGGATTCATATTTGCACCGATGATTTCGTCAAAAACAATTTTTTGTATGCCTCTTTACATTTTCAAGTCAATTTCAGACTTGTTGATCTAACACTTGGAATTAAATCGATGGACTTTGTGTCAAGTACTGCAGTTAATATTAAAAATAAACTATGCACGCTGTTTGAAGAATTTGGAGTATCAGACCTGGCAAATCTCTTATCAATTATTTTAAACGATGCTTTCGAGTCAATAGTGGAAATAAACGGAATAACACATTCCTGTAAAAAATGGTGAAATATTTCAAAAAGTCCAACAAGCAGCACATGCTGGATATAACACTGAAGAACTGTTAATAGCATATTATTTTTAAATTCTTTATATAAAAATGTTTAGTAATTTACTTTTTATACCCTACACCACTATAGTTGGGAGGGTATTATACGTTTGTGCTGATGTTTGTAACATACAAAAATATTGGTCCAATACCCACCTTAAAGTGTACCGATCGATTCAGAATCATTTTTTGAGTCGATTAAGACATGTCCGTCCGTCCGTCTGTCCGGCTGGCTGGCTGGCTGTCCATGTAAACCTTGTGCGCAAGGTACAGGCCGCAATTTTCAAGATAATTTGATGAAATTTGGACCAAGCATGTTTTTTGGCACAAGGACGAAGCCTATTGAAAATGGTTGAAATCGGTCGATTATTTCACCTAGCCCCCATACAACCGTACCTCCCGATTTGAACTTTTTATGCTATAATTACGTCAAATATTCTGTTATCCCTCTAAAAATTGGCACAAATAAGTTTTATATAAGTATAAATGATACTGCAGATTTTCGTAAGGATCGGCCTATATTTGACCCTAGCCCCCATACAAACCCCCCTTCAAAAAATGACTTAAACGTCTAAAATTGACTTGTAACCATTTGTATCGCAATGAAACTCAACAAAACTAACTGTTATTTAGAAATATATCCTTTTCCCAAATTTACCGAGGATCGGCCCATATTTGACCTATATAAAGCCTCATTTAGAAATTTTAGTTTTTTATCAATAAATGGCTTAAATATTTTGGAATTATGGTAATATTCAACATAAAAGTTTCTTTACAAGAAATAAAAATTTTATAAAAGTAAAAATTGTAAAAATATACTCATGGTGTAGGGTATCATATGGTCGGCCATGTCCGACTATACTTTCCTACTTGTTTATTTATATTTTTTAGTTATAATTCTATTAAAATTTTCTAAAAATTTGTTTGTTAATATTATACTTATAATTTCTATACAATAAAATTTCTATTCATAAAATACTTACTTATATTTATATTCATTTTGCAAAGAAGATTTAAGTATGGTCCCAGCAGTTCGACGGGACAGTCCCGAACTGACCACTTAACCTACCACTTGTGCTGGCCCCTAGCCACCTGACTACCTAGGTGACCAACCATTTTAACATCGGCTTGTCCTATGAGGAAGTCAATCGTCACTCTACACCCTACAAAGAGACAGTAAAGAGACGATTGCCTCCGCTCTCCCTTACAAAGGGGACACTAAAGTGACGACTGTCTTCATTCTCGTTTACAAAGAGTTTATTTGTGACGAAAGACCAAAAACATACGAATTGGAGTCAGACAGGTGGTAAGATATTAATTGAACTAAAATTTAAAAATTTCAAGTGTCTATTCTCTAGAATACTATGGGACAATTAGTAGAAAGTAATAATCATTTCTCCAAAAAATGGGTAAAATAACTACTTTCGGAAATACCAAAAAAAAATTAATTGTA
>NC_060950.1:43170167-43181878 GCF_022045245.1 Lucilia cuprina
TGTTAACTATTGCTTTGTCTGGGTTAGACTCTGAAGCATTTCTTTACGTGGATGATATTATCGTTTTCGGATGTAGTCTAAAACACCATAATTCAAATTTGGTAAAAGTACTTCATCGTTTGCAAAAGTATAATTTAAAACTCAATGCAGATAAATGTTGTTTTTTAAAACCAGAAGTGATATATCTTGGTCATCTTATAACTCCAGATGGCATAAAACCAGATCCTGAAAAATTTGAAGCAGTAACTAACTATCCTGTACCAAAGAATGCTGATGATGTCAGACGATTTGTAGCTTTTTGTAATTATTATAGAAGATTTATTAAAAACTTTGCAGACATAGCTGATGATTTGAACAAATTATTGAAAAAAGGTCAAAAATTCGATTGGACGGAAAAGTGTCAAATATCATTTGAAACACTTAAGATGAAACTAATTAGTCCACCAGTTTTACAATATCCAAATTTTGACAAACCTTTTATCTTGACAACGGATGCATCGGATTTTGCATTAGGAGCTGTATTGTCACAAGGAGAAATTGGAGAGGACCTATATCATATGCTAGTCGTTCATTGAGTAAACACGAAAGAAATAAAGCAGTTATAGAAAATGAATTACTTGGAATACACTGGGGTATACAATTTTTTCGTCCTTATTTATATGGTAGACAATTTATAGTTGTGACTGACCATCGTCCCCTAGTCGCACTATTTACTCATAAAAATCCTAGTTCAAAGTTAACAAGAATTCGTTTGGAATTATCTGACTACGATTTCAAGATAGTATACAAAAAAGGAATTAACAACACAAATGCAGATGCACTATCCAGGATAAATTTGGATTCTAATATACTTAAAGAAATGATACCTGTGAGAATTGATGATACAGTGAAAAAGACGCTGGTGATAACAAGAGGAATGAAGAATAAAGAGACGCAGAATAAAGAGAAAAGAAAAGAAAGAAAAGATGCTTCTCATATTGGGCCTGATCAACTCAAAATGTGGGATTGTACATCTATAAATGATATAAGACGAGCAACAAAAATAAAATTTGTATTAGAAAAAAGGGTTAAACAAAGAAAAAAAAGTTGAAGACAATAAAAGTCTAAAAGAAATACGGGTGAGATGTAGCGATAATCCATATTATTTAGATAATATTTTGGAGAAACTTCTATCAAACCTAGAGAAATTGAATTACAAGAGTTATGCACTTGAGAGAAGTGATAACATATTCAATATAATAAGTCATGAAAATATGAAAAATGAAGTAAATGAAAGTAAGATAAAAAACGTCAAGATTCTTCTATACAACGAGCCTCAGAAAGTAATAAATGATGAAAAAAAACAAGAATTGATAAAATTATATCACAATACACCATGCGGAGGACATTTCGGAGTACGTAAAACATTATTAAAGTTAAAACAAAAATACATTTGGAAAAATATGTACAAATTAGTAAAAAGATATGTATCAACGTGTGATCTTTGTCAAAGAAACAAACAAGTAAGACACACTAAGGAACCATTGAAAGTTACAGATACGCCAAAAGAGTCTTTTAGCACTATTGTTATTGATACAGTTGGACCTCTACGTCCTTCAGAGAATTATCGATACATATTAACTATGCAATGTGAATTATCAAAATACATAATAGCTGCCCCAATGGAAACAAATGAATCCAAGTCAATAGCAAAATGTATGACAGAGAATCTTATACTGAAGTATGGACCATTCAAGATTTTGAAATCTGATAGAGGTACGGAATTTATAAATGAATTGATGAAAGAAATTAGTGAACTTTTAAGAATAGAACAGAAATTTTCAACACCATATCATCATGAAACCTTAGGTACTGTTGAAAGAAATCATCGTGTTCTAAATGAATACTTTTTATCTTTCGTGAATGATGATAATTGGAGTGAGTGGATACCTTATTATTCATTTGCATATAATATAACTCCACATATAGACACTAATTATTAACCATTTGAACTAATTTTTGGAAAATTACCTAGTTTACCAGGTGAACTGATAATGACACGGTTTATACTTAAGAAAATTACGCAAATGAGGTAAAAGTAAGATTAAAACATTCATTGGAAAATGCAAGAAGATTGCTTCGGAAAGTAAAAGAAAATAGAAGTTTAGATTCCTTGGACAAAACTAATAGCATTGATATTAAAATAGGAGATTTAGTTCTACTGAAAGTTGGAAATAGAAAAAAGAATGAATCCCCATACCAAGGTCCATATGAAGTAATTTTCATTGATAATTTAAATGTAACTATTAAAATAAAAAACATAAACAAAGTTGTACACAAAAATTTATTAAAAAAATATAATGAAAAGTCATTATAAGCATTTGTACGAAAACTATAAATTAAACAATAATAAGATGTAATAAAATATGTAACAAGATATTTAAAAAAAAATGCCACAAAAAAAAAGGAAAATATATATATAAATGTAAAATATAAATAAAACTAAATTTTCTGTAATAATAAGGAATATGATATGTATGACTAATTGTAAACAATATTATTTTTTTATATATATAACCAAATCTATAAATTTAAAATATAAATAAGCATGACATTTTTAAATAAGAAACATGATACGTATGACTAAAAGTAAACAATACTTTTTTTATATACGAAAACAAAATTTATATTATCATAATAATAAGGAAAATACCACTTGAAAATGCACTTTCCACTTAGACAAGAAATCGTACAGTATGTCAAAACAGATTGTACGATTTTTTTTTTTGGGGTAAGGGTGTAGTGTATGCATATTGTAGAGTACAAATGCATACTCTTAAGTAGTTCAAGTGCAGTCACACATTTGGTTGCATTAAACTATGACAAATTATTACTTTGAATAAACCGCATATTTGTTTACTTTGTGTGTGTTGTTGTTGTTGGTCATTACACTTTCAGTTTCTGAAGTATGTCACTGTTGTGAAGTAAGTCAATCTTGAAATCTGACCCTAGTGATGGGAGTACAGAACAAGTGCTAACTAGAACACAACTGGTGTATGTTTAATGCAGCAGAATATTTGAGTGTACTTTTATTTTAATTATTTGAGTAGAATTTAAGATATTGAGTGAGTTTAGAAAGTCACTCAAAGAATTAGAAAATGTATAGTATATAAGAACAAAGATTTACAAGAATAAATCATCATTACTATTTTGGTCAAACTAAATGAAAATAGACTTTTCATAACAGCATTACATTAAACTGCCATAGTCCACTAGCACTAAACGCTGTCTTTTCTTTGTCTGCAATCCCTACTTGCCAACATCCACTTTACAAGTCCAATGTGGAGAACCATTTTGTTCAGGCGAGCTCCCAGGACCAGAAGATGGTTCGATTGCGCCGTTCCGCTCCATTTCGTTCACCAACTCCTTTACTTCGTTTTGTTTTGCTAAAGGAATACGTCTGGAAGCCTGCTTGATGGGGTGGCATCACCACTATCTATTTGATGTTTCACAATTGCTGTTCTACTTTGGTTTTGACTTTTTAAAGAAAAGACAGATGCGTGTATTTCCAGAAGTTGTTTAGCTTTATTTTTATCTGACGGCGCTAGTTCTTCTACCCATTTCCCCACATAATCGGCTAGTTAGTCGTGTTTTTTGATGGATTTATTGGAAGGCTTTTCTACACAATTGACTACTGCCTCGGCTGAAGCACATTCACCAAGTTCGGAATTTGGCTTGATGACTGTTATGATATCACCTTTTATTTCTGCTGTTTCTACTATCCAAAAGCTGTTGTCCTCACAATCGCATTAAGGTTATCTTGCTCTTGGGAAATGTTTTCATCATCCTTATTTTTTATGACGGCTTTATACCAAATTCTTGAGTTCTGTACCAAAAATAATTTTTGCAGGTATTCGAGAGATGGAGTCGTGAACGGCTGTTCGGTAGGCTAACAGAAATTTTGATATGTGTTCATCCCAGTTCTTCTGATGTGCACTAACCACTTTTCTCAAATATGCAGTAAAGTTGTTCTTATTTTTCTTATTACGTATAAATCTCACATTTCTTTGAACACAGCGGATTCAAAATTTCTGCCCTGGTCCGAGTGTAAATCCAATGGTACACCATAACGACATATCCAGTTGTTTACAAACACGCCTTCGACTGTTCTAGCTTCCTGGTTGGAAATGTCATACACCTTCCTTGCGCTTCAGACCAATCCATGCTGCATGGTCTTCTCGATAAAGCATCCGCATTACCATGTTTTCCACCTTTCCAGTGCTCAATGCTAAAATCATAAGACTGAAGGCGTTCAATCCAACGAGCAAGTTGCCCTTCAGGTTCTATAAATTGCAGCAACCACCTGAGGGCAGAGTGGTCGGTTCTTAGTTGGAAGTGTTGCCCATACAGATCCTTGTGGTAGTGCTTGACACACTCAACTTCTGCTAAGAGTTCACGTCGCGTAACGCAATAGTTTCTCTCTGGCTTTGAAAGCGTTCGACTGAAGTATCCGATGACTCTCTCAATATCATCGACCAGTTGGGAAAGTACACCATTTCATATCCGCTCGCAACGCTATCTACTATAAACTTTTTTCCTGGTGTGGGATATGACAGAATTGGTGCCGTACATAATAGATCCTTGAGCTTCTGGAATGCTTGTTCTTGTGCTTCACTCCATTGAAATGGTTGCAGCTACACTGGCAAAATTTGGAACAAATCTTCTGTAGTATGTACAGAGGACGAGAAAACTGCGTAATTCGTGGAGATTTTTCGGGCAAGGCCAGTCCTTTACAGCAATTATTATTCATCAAAAGTCTTCCCCATTACAATTATGTTATCGAGGAGCACCAAGCATGTTTTCCAATACCTGTTCCATTAAGCGCTCGAATGTTGCTGGAGCATTGCAGAGTCCAAAGGGCATTACATTAAACTGCCATAGTCCACTAGCACTAAACCCTGTCTTTTCTTTGTCTTTGTCTGCAATCTCTACTTGCCAACATCCACTTTACAAGTCCAATGTGGAGAACCATTTTGTTCAGGCGAGCTCCCAGGACTAGAAAATGGTTCGATTGCGCCGTTCCGCTCCATTTCGTTCACCAACTCCTTTACTTCGTTTTTTTTTTGCTAAAGGAATACTTCTGGAAGCCTGCTTGATGGGGTGGCATCACCACTATCTATTTGATGTTTCACAATTGCTGTTCTAGTTTGGTTTTGACTTTTTAAAGAAAAGACAGATGCGTATATTTCCAGAAATTGTTTAGCTTTATTTTTATCTGACGGCGCTAGTTCTTCTACCCATTTCCCCACATAATCGGCTAGTTAGTCGTGTTTTTTGATGGATTTATTGGAATGCATTTCTACACAATTGACTACTGCCTCGGCTGAAGCACATTCACCAAGTTCGGAATTTGGCTTGATGACTTTTTCATAGCTGGACAAGTTAAGCACTCTTACGGGAACTATTTTGCTTTTACAGGGCTTGACAAGGGATCTAGCTGTTATAATATCACTTTTTATTTCTGCTGTTTCTACTATCCAAAAGCTGTTGTCCTCACAATCTCCCTCCAGACGGGCCCACACCGAAACTTCTGACTGTGGAAGCAAATTTTAATGTTCAATGGCAACTAACTTTTTTACTTGGGCCTTGCTCTCATATCCAACATCAAGAGGTATTTCAACATTTCTCCAAATCATAACATTTGGTTCCATAAGTAATTTAATGCCATGTTTAATCATGAAGTCTGCACCAAGGATAACCTGGTAAATGATATCGACAACAATAAATACATGATATACGCTTAAGTTGGCAATGGTTACTTTCGTATTTACTTTACCATGGACAGTGGCAGCCTCTCCAGTAGCGGTACGTATACTTACCCCGTATAATCAGCTCTTATGATAGACTGCGATGGTCCTGTGTCTATAGTAAAAATTTTCCTTTGACCATTGATGTACCCACTAGCAGTAAGATTACTATTTTTCTGCTGCATTACAGATATCGAGATAGTGGGACCCTCAGATGTGGGAGCTAGCTCTTGCCCCTCAGTGCTAGCTCGTTTTAGTTTAAAGATGATTCTTGTTATGGTTGATGATTTCCTCGCTAGTTGTTTCATGGTTGTGAAACCGATCTGGTACGTGTTCTTGGTGCTTTACAGTTTCGCTGGATATGACCGGTTTTCCAATGCAAAGTCTTTTAGTGTCTCATTGGCCTTCTGCGCTCTACCACGCAATTCCATTCGGTATAATTACTTTTAATGTTCTCCACCGTACTTCGTTGTAGTGCCTCCATTATATCATCGTAATTATTTCTGCTGCTACTGGTACGCTTTCAAGAACTACTGAATCATTTCCTTTTACGGCCAAGATCTATAGCTTCTTCTTCATTGTTCCACATGTTTCTGGTAGCAACTGTATCAAACTGGAACTTGAACACATTGAAAGGTGTAGTGCCATCAAAACTTTATTCTACTAGAGGTTTCTAGAATAATTCGTACCGCTCCATCTTGACATTGCAGATTATTCAGCTTTGATTCTAAGTCGGACACCTTTTTATCAATATTTGTTTCTAAATCGGCTACCTTCTTGTCAATGTTTGTTTCTAAATCGGCCACTTTCTGTCAATGCCATCCACTCTGTTGTTAATGACCTTAGACATTTCTTGAATTTTCACATCTGTGGCTCTAGAAGATTCCTGAAGTTTTGCTTCCATTTCAGCTAAAAGTTTAAGAGTTTTTTCAATTTTAGCAAGAAGTTTCTCGTAGTTAACCTTAGAAGTTTCGCGAACTTCAGTTTTAAACTCAGCAAAGTTGGCTTTAGATGTTTCTTGAACTTTAGCTTTAAACTCGGCAAGAAGTTTCTCTTTGTATGCTTTAGAAGTTTCTTAAACTTCAGCAACTTTATCGTTTGTGGCTTTATATGCTTCTTGAACTTCTGCAAATTTCTCTATCATTTCGGCAAAAATTTTGTTTAAGTCCATGTTGCTCGTTGTTGAGCGAGTACATATCTCAGTTTTTTGTTTGTACTCAAATTCGTAAGTACCGATGTCAATGTCACGCCTCTTGAACTTATCTATTAGCCTCTTTTGCAACTCTACCTTATATCCGGCTGTCGGTAACTCCAACTTACTCGATTCTCTCTTGAGTTGTTCCACTTTTAGTTCTTCGAACTTTATTATACAATTCCACTTCTGACACCAATTGTTACGTTTTACATTTTAAAACGCTCGTTTATTTCCCTTTTGAAATAAACCGGATTACTTTCATTTTCAAATAAAAACGCCAATTAGTTAGTTTAAATTACAACAACTCTTTTTTTACACAGTTTCGTGCACAAACACTTTTTTATAACAATACAATTTATATAGTAGACTTTAACACACGATAGCACACATGACTTTAATAACTTTACTTAACGACGTTTTATATAAGACTGACTGATTTGGTCCCTTGCCGGCGTTATTTATATCTTGTCATCATTTTATAGACATTTCCAGGATATTCTAGCGACATCTTCCGTATACTTCAAGCATTGTTTTAACGGTCACATTCTTGAAAGCACTACTTATATAATGATCACCCTGATTTATTTAAAAGCACTCACACTTAGTGTTGCATTACCAAATGTTACTTTAACTGATAGAAGTTTCCGGAAATAGAATGTTTCTAAACAAATGTTGTTTAGAACATTCATAATGAATCTTGAAACTGACCGTTAAGAACTTTTTAATTTAAATGCAAATATAATTTCGTAACAGTATTTTATGTCCACCAATAAAATGGCTTAGAAAATGGGCACCAATTATTGGTTTTTCAACGTCCAAAGTCCACCGAAAATTTCGCTCTAAGCGAAATTTATTTATTTTTATGATTTATTTGCAGCAAATAATTTTAATGCGCAGGTTTTTTTGAAGTTAAGAAGATGTGACAGGATATACAGAAACGTCGGCGCCACTATCAACAAGGAATTTTTTTATTTAGTATTCGATCTTGAAGAAAAAGGCAACAAAGTTCTCAGCTAGCCTCGTCTGTCACCGTGGACGAGGAGCCTAGTAGTTTTCCGACGAATTGGAATATGAGCTGCAGAACTGGCTGGACTTAGTAGCTTTTTCGACAAATTTGAAATGGTACCAGCAGTAGGGTTTGGCTTTCTTACCTGCGGATGGTTCACTACCCTATAAGAACAGTGACAGTCATTTGACCGGTCAATTGACTGTCACTACTGAGAATATACCCATCATTGCGTAGAACAAAGCTCCCATCACTTTCTTAAGGGCAATATGTAAAAAGTGATGGAAACATTTGTGTACATGTGATGTTGCATCACCCTCGCACTTATGAATTCTATCGACTTTAAAACATATATTTGAGCTGCTCACTCTTTTGTTGTTTACTAATCATGGATGATATAAATATTAGTCATGACTGACTAATCATGCTTGATGGATATATCCATCACAGTTAAAAAATAAAAAAAATGATGCATTAATCGGTCATTGTTGACTAATCACACTTGTTGAATATATCCGTCAAATCTGACGGCTATACCAATTTATAATAAAACACATTTTATTGATATTTTAATATGTAGGTATATATTGTTAATTTTATTAATATAATAATCATATACATAAATTACCAGTCTTTTCACCATTTTACATATCTCGCAGAATCTTAAGTCCTCTGATGCTCCTATTAATTTGTGGAAATAAGTTGTCTGTAAAAAAATACATAAGTATTCATAAATATCGAAATATAAAAATCATAAGTACATACATATTTATGTTACCATTGATTGATTAAACTCCGAATTGTTTATCTTCTGATCCACTTCCTGAACTTTTTTAAAATTTAGTTTATAATAATTCTCTTTATTTTTAATAATTTAAAGACTTTGTAATTTTTTATTTTTTCGCTTCTTGATCTTTGGCTTTCGCAGAAACAATTAATTTGTAACGAGGAAAAATACAACTCTGTAACACAGTGACAGTCATTTGATCGGTCATTTGGCTGTCATTGTTGATCAAAATATAAATTTTAATACATTTTAATCAAAATGTAGTTGTTTCATTCTTTCATATGCAAATTCAAGCCTATACCACACATTGGGTTCAGTAACGGTCATTTTACCGGTCATTTTACACTGTCATTGTTGATGGAATCATCCATTAATTTTTTTTTCGACAATTCTATAAAAAAAATGTTGCATGTATGTTAGTAAAATCATTTTGTATGTGTTAGTTTCGGTCATTCATTTCTTATAGGGTAGTTAGTGTCTTTTTATTGTTGCGAACTCAGCTCTTTGAACAACCTCGAGATAAAGCTTAAACTTGTTTAGTAAGTGTTCTTCTCTATGGTACAATTAGACAATGTTGATGAAAAAGCTATGGCATTCACCTCCCAAGATTCAGGTGTCTTAGCGATTTTGTTTGCCATAAGCGCCAATCTATTTACAGATTCGCCACTTATGGACAGAATTGCATGCATTTGCTTTGACAAACGTTGCATCCACAAATTCTTCAGAAGTTCGTCTGATACTTTTCCAGATGATAATATAGACATCTCGCGAAGAAGTGTTGAGTGTTTTATATCTCCCAACTCTATGTTGCGTAACAATTTCTTCAACTGCTCTTCTTTAGAATCAGAGAAACGTTCTTGTAGCTGTTGTTTAAGTGTTTCATACATATTCGTCTCCGGGGGTTGCGGGATTCCAAAATGGTGGTACCTTCACGGAAACTCGAGCCTTTTCATTCGATTGTGAAAGCGATTCTGAAGCTGTTCATAGACATGTTTGTGGCTCTTGTATTCGGGTGATTAAGTAAGGTGAACTAAATAAATATCAAACACTAAATTTTATATAAAAAATAATATATTTAAAAATTATAAACGAAAAAACAAATTTTTACAAACACCCAAAATTAAAATTATCATGAAGAATGAAAAAATTATTTTTCAAAAACAGGAAAATTTTTAAAATAAAATGTTAAGATATTTTGATTAAAATATTTTAAGAGGAATAGTGTTATTCTCAAAAAGTATTTTTAAATGTTAAAATATTATAACGCCACAAACTTTACTAGAAGTTAATTTTTGGAATTTATTAAAATAGCACAAATTTCAGTATATGGATTTCTTATGGTTTTTACATTATCCAAATCAAACCAAGTTCTCACGTTGTTGTCTGTGGAGGCCTAAAAGAATTTTATTTCCTGTTCTGCATAAATTACATACCGCTTGAACATGAATTCCAAAAGATTGAAAATCATACACAATTCCATCATTGCGGTTGGCTGTAAGAAAACGTGTGACGGTTTGCTGAATTTAAGTGCTGGTCAATAGTTCATACTATGGAATATTCTATAGTCTAAATTTTTGACTACACTATAGTCCAGACTATAGAATACAATACATAGTTCAGTATTTCTACTAGTCTACAGTCCAGGTTATAGAATAGACTACGGCCCAGAATATAGAATATACTATAGTTTTGACTGTAGTCCAGACTAATGTATAGTCAGATTATAGACTACTGTATTGTCCACACTATAGACCACTGTATAGTCCAGACTAATGTATAGTCAGATTATAGACTACTGTATTGACCACACTATAGACCACTGTATAGTCCAGGCTATTGTATTGGCTAGACTGTAGTCCAGACTTTTTATATATTTCTGGTTATTTATGTGCATATTTAACGAATTATTATTCTTTATTTATTCAAAATTATAAATTACACAGTTTTCATAAAAAAATTCTTAGAAACCTAAATTGTTTTTACATACTTATAATGATTAAGAGAAAGGGAAACTTCAAAAAACCTTATTTAATAAAATTGTTTTGATTGGCACTACCTTCTTTATTTTTACCTTGTACAAAACTGTGTTTTAGGGTTAAGAAAATAACAGAACTATGATTTAGATTTAAGATAATTGTTTTTTTAACCTTTTTTATTTAAGAATTTCACCCAATTTACACGATGATTTTTTTTTCATGTTTGCCCAGATGTTATTTTTTATCAAATTAGGTTGTTTTTATGTTAAAAATTAAACTTAATTTTTATTACGAATAAATAATTAAAAACGATTATACAACTAAATATCAAAAAAAGGCATACATAGTTTCCTGTAAAAAATCACCGTATTTGTGTTAATGATTTTTTGGAAGATTCTCAAAAGGGAATTGGAACAGACGTCTGAATAGTCTTCATGTAAATTGCGCCTTTTTAGCGAGATCTTGATGATGGCCGTTTTTTGTTTCAGTTTTGGTGACCTTGTTTCTTTGCTTATTATTATGCTAAGCCACTTGACCTTATGGATTTCGGTTGTTTGGGTCTTCTAATAAAATGAAATCTATACGAATAAAAATGAGTTTACTATGAAAAATAAGTTAAAATGGGATAGTGTTCTATTTTAGGTCAAGTAAATTAAGTAAATAATATTAGATTTAATGAGTATTTTTGGACTGCTCAGTAGGTAGTATAACAATTTTAGTTATAGGTCCAGTTGCAGTCCGTAATTCGACAACTCCCACTTGTCCGGAATAATTTTAATAACTCTTTTGGTTCATATACAACCTTTTAATCTTTAAATCCTTTGTGATTAAAAAAGGATCATTAGAATAAAAAAACTTCTTGTTGGTTTTTAATGGTAGGTTTTTATTTGCCCCTTTCAGTTGGGCTTAACGTATCTTACTACTCCTAAAATATAATATCCCTACTAATTTATTTGTAAAT
>NC_060950.1:43181910-43183099 GCF_022045245.1 Lucilia cuprina
AAAAAAAAAAAAAAAAAAAAAAAACAATATAAACTCTCCTTGAGTGTGAATTATAATATGAAAACAAAAAACAAAACTCTTTGAGTCTTAATTGAGAAAAAAGAAAAACTACATGTTAATAATTAAACATTTGAGATGAGTGAGTATGGATGTTGAGATTTAATGTTGAATAAACTAATTGAACTGGGTTCAACATCCTCCCGGGCTAAGATGATGTTTGCAGCGGCAACCGTTCTAACTTCGACTCGTACCAAGGGGGGAATATATGAGAAATTCTCAGTTGTCAATGCCAAGCGGTCTGATATCATTTCTTCAAAGCTTGAAGAAGATGAATTAACTTCTTGTCTATTGCGATGAAGCATAGTATGGTGTTTGGCATCGCAGATTTGGAATCGCACCAAAAACGGTCATGAGTTATTGCTAAACAATTCAGACAATAGTTCATTCTATTTATGAATTGTCTTCGTTCTTGGCACAGCATGTTTTGGAAGGTATGGCAATATTTTAGTGGATGATTCCGTAGGCAGAGATGACATCTCGGTTTATTGAGTAACTTATGGCTAAAAAGAAAGAATGAAAAATATATTTATGTACCATGTAACTAACATTTTTGTTAAGCAACAATTTCTCTTTTAAATAATATTTTAAAATATGTTGAATAAAGATTTTAACATGGATTTGTTGTTTTATCGGTTGATGGCAAAATGAATAATTTGACCATTGGTCGTGTAATAATGCCATTTTGTGTTTTAATTTCAGCAACTCGAACTTGGCCGTCTTTCCCATGTATAACCTTTGTTACACGACCAAGACGCCACTCAGTGGGTGGTAATAAATCATCTTTAATAATAACAAAATCGTTTTCCTTTAAATTTTCCTTTTCTTTTCAGTCTACGTTGCAGTTCTGTTATATATTCGTTTTTCCAACGTCTTGCGAAGGTGTGTTGTATGATTTTTAAGCGCTCCCATCGTTTTATAAAAGATATTTTTTGAGTATGATGCTCTTCAAAAATTTCGGGGTAATTAATGGCCCTCCTCTTAGAAAATGACCAGGAGTCAAACGGGAATAGTTCATTTGGGGTTTCAGCTAGTGGTGACAGCGGTCTTGAATTTAAAACTGCTTCTATTCGAATAATGAGCGTTGAAAATTCTTCAAAAGTAAAATTGAGGTTAGTAGTGACTTTTCTGA
>NC_060950.1:43183199-43192916 GCF_022045245.1 Lucilia cuprina
AATTGTAAACACACATAGGCGTCAGCAACAAATAAAAATACACATTCTTCTTTACTGAGAGAATCCCTGACGTAGATAAAAAAGCAATGAGAGCATTATGTGTATTTCAAAACCCACCCTTATTTCTTGTATTATTCCAAGCACATATATACAAGTGTATGACAGCGTGCAACTGATCATTCGTTATAGTCTTAATTTTTTCCTCGCTAACTATCAAAGTCGATATAAAAAAATTGACAACAAGCTGATTGTTCTCTGATGGTGGCCTCTTGTTTAATACACTTTGTATTATTTCATGCTCATGTGCTCTCTTCCTAAATCATGAATACAGTGTGCAATGTACACATTCATTCATTGATTAATGTAAACAATTTTATTTATTTTCTGAAATAAGTATTATTACATTTTTAACTTTAATTATTTGTAACTTTCAACAAAAAATACTAATTCTAATTTTAATTTAATAATATTTTACGGCATGAAAGCATTAAATTTATTAAAATACATTCACATGTATATACATAAGTTGTATGAATACATCTATCACACACTTTTTCTCGATTTCTTTTCTTATATTTTTTACATGATTATGGTGTGGTGTTGTGTATTATATATTTATATTTAAAAAAAAAACGCAAAAAGTAAACCGCGATCATTATTTCATAGGAAAAAGCATTAAATTGAATGAACTAAAAAGCGTTTATTATAATTGTTAAAGTTGTCATTAGTGTTTGGAAGAAAATTAAAACCAAACAAAAATAATATTTAAAGCAATAAAAAGTATTTATTAAAAGCAAAATTAATTTCAAACATGCGTTTGTTTGACTTTTTTGGCAATAATTTTTTCTGTGTGTTTGGATTCCAAACATACAAAAAAATACACAGCTGAATAAAACCAAATACATGTACACACACGTGTACATCTTTTTCTATATACAGTGTTGTTGTTGCTTTTTTAACAATTTTTTGATGAAATTTTCAGAGGTTGTCTCAGATTTTTGCTCATATCTATTTTATTTACCGACCGATTTTGCTGATTTTAAATAGCGATCTTCTCGAAAGCATGTCTAATAGAATTATTGAAGACTCGGATCTCGCTGATATCTGGGGTCCCCTAAAAACTGATTTCAACAGACAGACGGACATGGCTTAATCGACTCCGCTATCTATAAGGATCCAGAATATATATACTTTATAGGGTCGGAAAATTATATTATAGAAATTACAAACGGAAAACTTTAGTGTCAA
Organism: Lucilia cuprina; assembly: GCF_022045245.1. Taxonomy (NCBI): domain Eukaryota; kingdom Metazoa; phylum Arthropoda; class Insecta; order Diptera; family Calliphoridae; genus Lucilia; species Lucilia cuprina. Next base: position 43,184,448 of record NC_060950.1, read on the forward strand.
TAAGATTATTTAAGGAAAACAGCGGGCGGCCTAGATGTAGGGGGCGTAGCACCTCCTATATGAATTAAATACAAAAATTCCCTTATCTGGGAAACTGTTAGAATCTTAAAAGTTTGCACAAAGAACTTTAACATCCATGTTAACATTTTGTGTAATAAATTGAATAATTGAATTAAATAGAAAATTTCGTTTATCTGGGAATCTAATAGCAATAGATTCTTCAAATTTCTCACGAAGAACATTAATATTCCTTTGAACATTTTGGAGAAAAAAAGAGCGGACCTTCATTTGGGAGGCTAGGGGCCCCCATATGAATTAAATAGAAAAATTCGTTTATCTCAGAAACTATTACAGCCAGATTTTACATGAAGAATTTTGACATTCATGTGAACATTCAGAAAATAACGGGCGGACTTTCAATGGGGGCTTGCAAAATTTCGTTTATCTGGGAAAAACTAATAGAACTAGATTCTTCAAATTTTGCATGAAGAACCTTATTATTCATCTGAACATTTTGGAGAAAAAAGGGCGGGCTTTCATCTGGGGGGCTTGGAATCCCTATATGAATTAAATAGAATTATTTGTATATCTGAGAAACTATTAGAGCTAAAAAAATGTAAATTTTACATGAAGAACAATCATGTGAAAGCGTAAAGTGTTTTTTATTTACATTGCTTTTAGGGTAGCAAAGCACACTGGGTATAGCTATAGCATAGAGAACTATGAACTTCTTCATGAACTGCCTGAAGAAGTAGAAACTACCCACCCAATTGCATCTCATATATTTAAATTTAAGAAATTCGTACACAAAACGCTCAGTCTTATCAGATATAGCTAGCCGGTTCGATCCAGCGGGCTGCTAAGCACCGCTAGTTGGCAACGAGTTTGGCGAGATAAAACAGACTAGGATGAATGTCTAAAACCACTCACCTTAACAAAGTGGTTGAAACTCTTAGGGCCTTATGCAAAAAAAATTATTAAAATTAACAAATTAACACTTTTTCCATATAAAAATAGGTTTTAACATTGTTAACTTGTTTTTGCATAAGGCTGTTACAATTTTATGATGATTAATTAAATACGAATTAAATAATTAAATACGAATTAGACTTGAAAGAGTTGTTTTGCAAGATTGCTGACAAACTTGATAAGTTTATACGGAAGAAATCAAGCTATGTTGTTGTTATACGGCCGGGATACTGGATTCCAAAGGTCAAAAATCTAATACGCTTCAAAATTGATAAATGTACAAAATATAAGCAACTATAATCTACCCAATTATTGGCCGCTTTGCCTCCAGAACATACCCAATTGTCAAGACCCTTTTATAATACTGGAGTTGAATTTTCGGGACCGTTCATCACGAAAGGCTATGTTTGTGTCTTCGTATGCTTTGCAACAAAGGCAATTCATTTTGAACTGACATCAGATTTATCTATTCACATTTTAATGGAAGCCTTTGCACGATTTATTTCGACCATTATTCTGACAATGGAATTTACCTTGTTGGACTTTGTCAACTACTCAAGAAGGAGAGGCAGGAATTCCTTAAACATTTAAGATGTTCAATCATAGAAGCCAATAGTTTTCAAAATTTAAAGTGACATTTTATACCCCCTGGAGTTCCATGGGAGGATTGTGGGAAGCTGGTGTCAAAACTTCAAAAGCCACCTTGAGAAGTCAACAACAACCAGACACACATTTGAAGTATTCGCTACCCTTCTGTCAAAGATTGAAGGATGTCTTAACTCAATGCCACTCAGCTCATCAAGCGAGAACTCACAAGATCTTAACCCATCAACACCAGGACATTTTTGATTGGTCCGCCTTTGTTAACACCTGACGAATCCGATTTAAGTGACGGAAATGTATCTATTGCAAATATATGGTAGAAACTGAGGACTCAACATCACCATTTCTGTAAATTGGAAGGGAGAATACCTCAAGGAGTTACACAAGAGATATAAGTGGAAATTCCCTCAAAGAGAAATTAAAGTAAATGATTTAGTAGTCATAAAACAGGAAAATATTAAACCTAATGAATGTTTGATTGGTCGAGTTTGTTGAACCCACAACCCAACATCCATACTCACTCATCTCAAATGTTTAGTTATTAACATGTAGTTTTTCTTTTTTCTTAATTAAGACTCAAAGAGTTTTGTTTTTTGTTTTCATATTATAATTCATACTCAAGGAGAGTTTATATTGTTTTTTTGTAGTTTTGTAGTCTGCTGGACTAATGAATTTACAAATAAATTAGTAGGGATATTATATTTTAGGAGTAGTAAGATACGTTAAGCCCAACTGAAAGGGGCAAATAAAAACCTACCATTAAAAACCAACAAGAAGTTCTTTTATTCTAATGATCCTTTTTTAATCACAAAGGATTTAAAGATTAAAAGGTTGTATACAAACCAACATTTTGGTCCTTCGAAAAGTCCTAGAAAGGCTAGGACTGGATAAGATTAGTGGTATCGAGATAATCTCAAAAAGGAAATAAGGATTTCCTGAAAATAACTCCAAGTTATTAATCAAGTAATCTCAATAAAGAAATTGAAAAAGGAGACAAGGAGTCTCATCAGAACTTCAACCCTGTAAAGCAGACAAGTAACCTCAGCAAAACTTCATCCCTGGAGTGAAAGAAGAGGTCTCATCAGTACTCTATTCCTGAAGCAAAATATACGGCAAAAAGTCAAAATGGAAAAATAGGTATGTACTATGTTTAATTAGCTTTTTTGTGCAACTTTCTCTTAAAAACAAACAAAAAAAATTCCTCGAAAAATTCCTCTGCAAAATACACATGAAACGACCGTATACACCAACAAACATCAAAACTTCACCATTTGAAAAAAAAAATCCAAAGAAACGGGAAGAATTTTATAAAATATCAAAAAAAAATATATAACGGGATACATCAACGCATGCCAACAAATAAATATTCTTCTTTGCCATGAACATCTAACTCAAAACAGGTTTTGTTTCAATTCCTTTTGTTTCAACAATCGCAAGAAAGGGCATCAAGTAGACAATATATTTCAGTTCAAAGAAAATTTCGTACAGTAAACATCGAAAAAGTAAAAAAGAAAAGGTGATGTGTGTATAATTGAAGCAAAAAAATAATAAAATAAAAGACAATTAATAAAAACACTTCTAGTGAAAACCATATTAAAAAAAGAACTTTATCTGTAAAACGAAAAATACAATAATAATAAAAAATTGATATAGAAAACAGTGTAATAAAATAAAAAGAAACAATGGAAAACAAATAGCCTCATACTTCTGGTATACAACGAATAAAAAGTAAACGTATAGAAACATACAACAACAGTATACATTATATCAAATAAACTGGTATCTAGTGGAGAAAAATCTCGTGTGTACAACAACAACATACTAGTACATATTTAAAGTAATAAAAACACACTTTTGGTGTCCAGTATAAAGCGGAAGAGGAAAAATTTGATAAGAAATTGCGTGCCGAAAAAGAAGTAACAATCAACGAAACAAGGGTTCCCGATATAAATTTGAAAGGGAAATTTTTATTCAATAATGGAAGGGTAAGTGACAAAACCATTTTATTTTTTGTCATAATAAATGAAGTTTTAATAACATTTGGGATAAATATATGAATACAATTATTAAATAACCCAATAACATTTGAAAAATAAAATGGCATCCAAGAGAAGATGCAAATTTAATCTTCAGCATCTAACAACATTTTGCCAATATTTTAATGAAATTTCTCCTACTGAATATACAAATTCACTTCTTAAAGTAAATCAAGAAGAATTAGAAAGAAGGTGGAATAATGCGGTAGAGTCGTATGAAAGTTATGTCATAGGAGATGACAAAATTCAAGAAGAAGATAACAAAGACGAACTTTACATTCGCTTTGAAGAAGTGTGTAATGTGTATCGAACGATGAAAGCAAAGATATTAGAACATGTTACAAACTCATCGGAAACTAATGCTCATGTGAACAGAAAGTCAACTTTAAGACTACCACCTGTGGAAATACAAACTTTTAAAGGCGGGTACTCTAAATGGCCGATATTTAGGGACATGTTTTATGCAGTCGTTGGGAAAGAAGCTTCAGTAGATCCAGCGGAAAAATTTTATTACTTACGTAGTAAGCTATCAGTAATTAAATATTTTGATTTAGCAGGCAAAATTTTGAATTAGCTTGGGCGGCATTAAAAAATAGGATTGAAAATAAAAGATTATTAGTGAATGATCAAATGAAGAAATTATTTGGAATTCAAGCTTTTCAAACCGAAACACTTAAGTCGATTAGAACAATCCAAAATGCGGTAAATGATTGTTTGTCATCTTTAAAAACCTTTGAGGTGGAAATATCGGACGATAATCCATTTTTAATGCATCTTCTGACGCTAAAACTTCCAGAAGAAACCTTAAGAGCTTGGGAGATTACAATAAGTAATCATCGAGAACTTCCATCATGTCATCAACTAAGTGAGTTTCTTTCTTCACGAATTGAAATTTTGGAGACAATGGCGGACTTTGTGAGGTCAATGCATAAGCAAAATCAGTATAGTTTTAAAATCGCCCTTTCCAGATCCAGTTGTCGATCTGCTTATACATATCTTAAGCTGTATCTGTTTTGTGAGGGCTATGGGTTTTCAAATTGTTTATTGGGTTTCAAATACTTGAGAATTTTCCAATAACAATTTTATACAAACTTTAGTATGTATTGAAAAATTTGTATTTCATTTTTTTTTGATTTGAAAATAAAATTTTAATACTGCAAAACGGAAATAAACTATTTAAAGAATATCCGTGGGATTACTGATATTTAGAAGAAACGGTTTCGTGAAGGAAGTTAAGGTTTGGAAAGTAAATTTTCATCCGGAACATAACTATATGATTCAATTTTGAACATCAAGATTTGTTAATTTAATCTGTTTAATTCTGTCACCGGATTTGAATATAAATTTAAACCGAACAAGAATCATTCGGAATAATTATCTTAACTTTGAAGTTTTTTGAAACAAGCATCGATAAATCCTCAGCATCTTTCTTAAATCCTACAAGAATCAAACTTAAACTAAACTACAACTAATTATCTTACTTAAAACCTACATAAACTTAAAAATCTAATCTAATTTAACCACCAAAACCTACTTAAACTTACTTAAACGCTAAATCTAAGCTAATTTTATCTTCAAAAAGCCTCTAAAACTAACTTGGTTTAATATAAACGATAAACGATAAACTAAAACTAATTTTATCTTAAAACAACAAAAAATCATCTTTTTATCTAAAAAATTATCTTAAATTTTATCTGATTTAACTTAAAATCTAATTAATTTATCTTAAAACAAACTTTTTGTTAAATTACTAAAACTTTTCTACTTTACTTGCATCTATCTTAACTTAAAACTTTAAGTTTCTTAAATTTTATCTTATTTTAGACAATAATGTAACTTAATCTTAACTTAATTTAATTTATTTTCAATTTGATTAACTTAATTTTATCTAAAATTAAACTTTATCATAACTTAAATTAACTTAAAATTGTAATAACACTTATACACTAATATTTTATACACCCTACACACATAAACACTAACATACATACATAAATACACTTAAAATCTTAAATCTATAAAAATATGAGAATTTAAAAATTCAAAATTATAATTTAAACCCAAATTCGACAAACTACAGGCCTGTTGTCATCGTTGGATTATGTTTGGTAAGTTTTAAATTGTGTTTATTGTTCATTTAAATTCTCTATGTATTTATTTGTTCTAAATTGAATATTTTTATTAATGTTAAAACAATTATGTTGTTAACATAATATCTTAAAGTATTATGTTAGCAACATTTGAAAGTAAAATTCAAAGTTTTCATTGTTGAATATTTCAATTTAGAATACTTAAAAATAAAATAAACAAATTACACTACAAAACAAAAAAATTAACCAATAATTTTTATTAATGATAAATATGAAGTTTATATGTTCAGTTTACATTTTAATAATAAATTTGTTTAATTATTAGACTTATATAATGACCATTTAAATTATTTTTATTTTTTATTCCACGAAAGATTAGTTAAACATGCAGTTAGGGAATCATTGTAGGGTGTCTTAAGGATGATTTAATAAGATACAAAGGTTGGGAGGGTATAGAATGAGAAGAAATACCACCATCTTCTCTTGTCATTTAAATTCAAACTTTCTTTATTTTTTTTTAGTTTTATTAGTTAATATTAATAGCTACCTTTTAAGTTAATGTGTGGTTCTTAGCCTATCCTGATGAAGACAAGAACACCACCCCAAACCCTGAGCACGGTCGGAATAATAGGCAGGCAGGTCTCTTGAAGGATAGGGCACGCCTGAACCGTTACAACTTAAAAAAATCATCATGTAAATAGAGTCATGTTTACAAATCGCAGTCTTTCCATTCTCAAACTGATTTCGATAAGAAAAAACTGTTTTGTAAAAAATGTAAACAAAACCATCCTCTAAAATGGTGCAAACATTTTAAAGAATAAATATTGTTTAAATTGTTTATCAAATACACACTATAAACCTAAGTGTATGAGTACGAATACATGTAGCATATGCCACAAAAAACATCATACTATGTTACATTTGGAAAAAGCTACGAGTACAAAAAACGATTCAAATAGTCAAACGGATCAAACTACCGAAAATCCATCATCCTCTGGAAATCAAACACCCAAGTTAATAATAACGCATCGTCTACAGGACATCAAGATGTTCAAGCTCTATTTATACAACACGAAGCTACTACTATTCTGCCTACGGCGCTTATACATATAAGTACAACACGCTGGAGAATTATTTAATATTAGAGCTCTTCTGGATGCTGGATCGGAGAAAACGTTTATTACATCACGTATTCAACAATCTCTCTCACTACCGGTAGAAGCACATAATTTCCAAATAGCTGGACTAGGAGGAGTTATAGTGGGAAGTTCAAGGGGAAAATGTAAAATTAAGTTAAAATCAAGATTTTCAGATTTTACAATAACAGTAAATGCCATAGTTGTACCAAAACTGTCAAATTTTTTGCCATCAAACAATTTTAAAATTCTTAAAGTTAGCGGATCCAAATTTTTTTAAAAAATCAAAAATTGATATGATAATCGGAAGTGATTATTTACCATTCATAAATTTAAAGGGCGTTAAGTCCAAAATTCTAGATAATCTTGAGGCCGGAGAATCGCATTTTGGTTGGTATATATTTGGTCCAATTCCTGAAAACTACATTAATGTACATACGACAACAGTCTCTACTTCGGAAAATTATATTCTTCACGAACAAATAAAAAAATTTTGGGAAATTGAAGAGGTTGGGAAACTTATTGAATTATCAGAAACAGATACATTTTGCGAGGATTTTTATCGAAACACAACAACTAGGAAACCAGATGGTCGTTATGTAGTACGACAACCGTTTAAAGCAGAATATACAAATGAAATATTTATCGGTTCTTCCATGAACATCGCTCTAGCACAATATCATAGAATGGAGAAATCTCTGAATAAAACGCCAAACTTAAAAGAACAATATCAACAGGTTCTTCAAGAATACATTGACCTAAATCATATGGAACCCATAGTTTACAACGAATACAAAGCTGAAAAACAACTTTCTACGTTCCTCCCTCATCATGCAGTTTATAAGCCGGAGAGTAAATCAACTAAATTGCGTGTGGTATTTAATGCATCAAAAAAACCAAAAGTGGATTCTCCTTGAATGACGTACTACACCAAGGCCCTACGCTACAAACTGATTTGATGCACAACATATTAAGTTGGAAAAACTATAAATACGTTTTTACTGGGGACATTCAAAAAATGTACCGCCAGATATTAGTGCATGAAGAGGACCGTAAATATCAACAAATTTTATTTTGTGGCAGAAATGATAAATTCGTCAAGGCATATCTAAACACCGTAACGTTTGTAAAGCTAAGTGAGGGTTGCAAAAGTGTTTAACCCGAGGCATCGAATATTTTAAAAAAAGAAGTCTACATAGATGATATTTTGTCAGGAGGACATACTATAGAAGAGACAAAGATGAAACAAAATCAGATCAAAGATGCTTTAAATACAGCCGGTTTCCCCTTGAAAAAGATAACAGCTAATAACAGTTTTCTACTGGAAAACTTGGCCCGGGAGGATCTTCTAGATGAAGATTTTCTTAAATTTGATTACTCCAGCACAATTAAAACCCTGGGGATTTCCTGGAATGCGTTAGCAGACTCATTATATTACAACGTAAAACCTATGCAAATATCTTCTTCTTGTACAAAACGACATATTCTATCAGTAATAGCTAAATTATTCGATCCATTAGGATGGATAGGCCCAGTAATTGTGGTAGCAAAAATTTTAATGCAACAATTGTGGCAATGCAAATCTGATTGGGACGAAGCCATTCCGTTAAATCTTTTAGAAAAGTGGAATCTGTT
>NC_060950.1:43193016-43194691 GCF_022045245.1 Lucilia cuprina
AAATACTTTAGAAGGTAAGTAAAATGATTATTATATTGTTCTTACTTATGTATATTTAATAATTGAAGCATGGATGCGAATAAGGGCGTAAAGACCACCTTTTCAAAAAAAGAAATATGTTCAATATTCCCCTCAGAGGAACTTGTAAGTACATATATATTCTAAAAGTTTTTTGTTGTCACTTTTTAATGTTTCCATTTATAATTGACAGGATTTTTATAAAAGCGGAAAGAGAGGGAAAATTTACAATAAAGTAGCTAATTTAAAAAGGCTTTCAAAGGATGTTTTAAAAAATGTGAAAGTAAACCTGATATAAATACTTTAGAAGGTAAGTAAAATGATTATTATATTGTTTTTACTTATGTATATTTAATAATTGTTGTTATTTCAGAGTCAGAAGAAAATTCTACCCTGTATTTACAATATCTTCAAAGTGAACAAATAACAGCTGGGGAGTTTGACATTTATTGGCGCAGATTGTGCGTCATTTCGGTTCAAACAGATATCGGAATCTCAGACAACAGCTGAAATTTTCAAGTTATGGCCTGACTACATAAAACCATCAGGTTTTCATTTGGTAAATTTCTGACATACAAATATTTTTATATATTGTAATTTTACTTTTTCTTTTTAGATTGATATAGATTTCGCCCTAAAGTTTCCAATGGCCAAAAATTTGCATGAACGATGGCCTAAATTTAGCGAACAAATTTTGTGTGTTTTAAAAACTAAAATTTCTTCCGCATACATTTCTAAAAAGCTTTGCCGATATTGAGTCCAAAAATGATGGTAAAAAACTCTTATTTTAAAAGATAAAATTTATTTTAATAAATGCTTTTATTACAGAGTCCAAAACATTTATGATTTTCTGGTTTCTACATAACCTTTTCCCACCACAACTTAAAGTTTCTACAGAGTCTAGTGGCGCAAAGTTTCGAAAAAATACTCAATTGCTGATTCCCAAGAAGGATTCGCAATAATAGCAAATACATTAGAGGAATTGGAAGTTAAAATCAAATTACTGAAGCTACAATGCCGAAATATACAGCCAAGATTATTAATTATAGGCGAAATATGCAATATTAAATCTATTTTTGTTTTTGTAGACAATGTGAAATATCCAATTTTGACATTTTTAAATGCTCATGATGTATTGTTTAAAATTTTTTTTATTTAATCTTGAGTATCCGGAAGAATCCGATGTTTTTTATAATTTCATACAATCATTTTTATACGATTTACCTACTACAAAAAAATATTCAAAAGTTTTGACCATTAACATGAAATTTTAAATATAAAATAAGAGTTTAAGAGTATTTTTAGTAATATAAAATTTATCTTTTTTCAATTATTTAAAATTAAATAAACTCAATTTTTATACCTTTCACCTTCGTGAGAAGGGTATATATAAGTTTGTCATTCCGTTTGTAATTTCTATAATATAATTTTCCTACCCTATAAAGTATATATATTCTGAATCCTTATAGATAGCGAAATCGATTGAGCCATGTCCGTCTGTCTGTCCGTTGAAATAAGTTTTTAGAGGACCCCAGATATCGGCGAGATCCAAATCTTCAATAATTCTATTAGACATGATTTCGAGAAGATCGCTATTTAAAATCAGCAAAATCGGTCGGTAAATAACGGAGATATGAACAAAAATCTGAGACAACCG
>NC_060950.1:43194791-43195859 GCF_022045245.1 Lucilia cuprina
TTAAAAATAAATAAATTTAAATAATAAAAATAAAAATTATATATTTTTATTATACCCATATACCCGTGAGAAGTGAGAGTGTAATTAATTATAATAATACAAAAAAAAAAGCTACAGTGTTGTTGGTTGTTTTTTTTTTATTTTTCTTTTGCTTTTTATTGTCACACACATTAGTGCTGCAATATTTTGATTCTACGAATAAACCGGTTACTGTGTATTTTAAAGTGATAAAGTACATTTTTACTCAATTTTTATATTTTAACCCGTGAGAATAGATAAATCGTATAATTTAAATACAAATTTAAATCATTAATAAAATTTTATTAAAGAATAATTATTTTTAAGTGAAAAATAATTATTAATTTTATTCGAAGGGAGTAACCGTTTATTCGTTTGCAGTATTGGTGTGTTTTTTATACATTCTTATACTTTTTTTAATATTGAAAGTGCTTTTACACTATAAAAAATTGTTGTTCGAACTATTTAAACCCATTTTTTGTAAAATTTTTACCCTTAACAACGAACAACGTGTAAAATCACTTTAATATTTAATATTTTTATACTTTTAACCCGTTTTTTTCGTGGAATTTACGTCGTAAATTCCAATTTATCCAAATATTTATTGAAATTTACCCCTATTTTGAAAAGTTTTTGATTTTTTTTTTTAAATTTTACTCGTTTTTTGTCGATTTCGATTTTATTCTGATCCTTAAATCCTTGATACGTGATAAATTTCAATCCTTTAAATTAATTTTGAAGATTAGATTGTTTATTTTTTAATTTTTTTTGAGCAAGTTTACTCTATTTATTGAATATTTTTCATTTTCCTCTAATTTTTCTTGCTTTTTGTCAAAATTACCCGGTATTTATTAAGATCTAAAATGGACTTGTCCACATTAATTCGTAATGCAGATCGTTTAGCCGAATTCGAGGCTTATATTTCAATAATTCCTGTTGGTAAACATCGAATTGGTTCGTTAAGTAGCCATGAAAAGGAATTAACCCGTTTATGGGAAGCTGTTCGTTCAGCATACGATACTTTGTTGATCGAAGCTGAACAATTGAAAA
>NC_060950.1:43195959-43198337 GCF_022045245.1 Lucilia cuprina
ATAACGAACGAACTTTTAATGGGGACTATGAATAAAATACAAAATATTATTTATCTATGAAAATATAGAACTAGGTTCATCAAATTTTGCTTATATCACTTTAATATTAATCTGAACATTTTGAGGATAAATTGCAGACTTTAATCTGGAGAGCTCATGAATAAAATAAAAAAATAGTTATCTAAGAAACTATTAGAGCTAGAATACTCAAATTTTATATGAATAACTTTGACATCCATGTGAACATTTAGAAAATAACTGTCGGGATTTCAGTGGGGGGCTTGGCACCACATAAATGAATTCAATGCAAGATTTCGTATATCTTGAAAACTTTTAGATCATTCAAATTTTTCATATCATATGTAACATATTGTTAATCTGAAAAACTATTGTGGTTGAAATTTTCAAAATCGTTAAGTGGGTTTTTTATTTATACTAGAGCGTAAAAAAATATTGTTTATCCCAAGGCATTAGAATAAAAATTATTCATTAAGACTAAAGGTATATATTAAATTTTAGCAAGTAAGAAGTAAATATATCATTAATGTATTATTTTAGAATTTAAATAAAACTAGCAGCGTGTACCCGGCATAATATTTTCTATCTTTAATGACTATACTTTTTTTAAATTAAGCTTATAACGATAAAATAATTATTATATTTTTCAGCATTTTGTTTAATACTTAAGGTCAGTTTCTGGACCAAAAAGTCATTTACAAATTGATAATGAGCTTAAATTAGGAAATTTTGACTAATTTGTAGACAAATTTAAGAAACTAACTTCTAGAAATTATACTGAAATCAGCCTTCTCAATCACTGGTAGGGAACTAAGGACACTTTCAAATTAGTTATTTTAATTTTTCCACGTGCAGTAGATTTTAAGAACTCTTCAGTTTAAATTTGGTCACACTTTACTTTGAATTGTAGTGCCCCTGGTGTAAAGAAGCAAAAGGCTACAAAATTTCAAGCGATTTTCTTGCTATTTGAAAAATTACATGCAATTGAAGAAACTCTGAAACGATTATGAAAAATTCTGGACAAAATCATGAAAAATTTGGGCTCATTGCAAGATTTCAAAATTCTTAGAAAAGAACAAAATTACTGTCCTAGGAAAATATGAGGAGTCCTTGAATTTTGATAGAGAAAACAAAACAACTTTTAATTTGACAAACAATTTTGAGTTGTTCATTAAATAGTAAAACCACCGTTTTTGTCTCATCATTGTTTCTCAAATACATTAAGTTATACAAATTTAATTTGAAAAGCTTCCAATAAATACGGCGCTACATACAGAAAAAGTTGTGCAGAATTTTTGGTGGATAATTTTCTAAAAGTATAAAAAGATATCGAAAGATGAATTCAACCAAATTTTATATGAACAATGCTCTATATGCTTCATTTGAGAGGTCTATCTATTTATATAAGATTTGCAAAAGTGCTGTCTTTCAGAACACTCTAATGATTAGTCAAATACATATCTTCATGGTTTTTTAGATTTAAGCTGCATTTAATCAAGATAATTTTTTCATGGTATATTTAACTGATCACAGATTTTTATTGTTATATCGATTTAACAATAAATTTTTATTTTATATTTTTGATGTAAAACTCGATTTTTATGGAAAATATTAGTGATTGCGCATCTTTATTGTTTTCTCGAATTGAGAGTTATTTAAAGTAAATTTTTAACGAGTTGTATAAATGGAAATTTTAAGGGGAGATAAGAATGATTTTCTAGATAGATTTAAGTGTTATATAAGGAACCACAGCCGATTTAAATTCGAATTTTTGTGAAAATGTAATATGAATATATCATTTACCCTATTTTATGATCGTAGGAAACTACAGCCGATTCTGATTTAAAATAGTTATTTTTTTGATACACAGCAGATTACAGGTTTTAAAATAAAAATAGTTTTCCGGTGGAAAATATAACTGATGGGAGTCTTATATATGGATCCACAATAATACAATTTTGATAAAAAATGTTCATATGATATTTTCTCGATCGTAGTAAATTACATCCAATTCTGTTTTCAAATAGTTATTTTTGGAGATTTTTGATAATAAATCAAATTAATTACAGATTTTTATTTTACGTAATCGCAAAGTTAGTTAAATATTATAGAGTTTTAAAATAAAAATTTTGACTGAAATCAGCATTTTCAATCACTGGTAGAGAATTTTTCAACGTGCAGTAGATTTTAAGAACTCTTCAGTTTGAATGTGGTCACACTTTACTTTGAATTGTAAATTTCAAGCGATTTTCTTGCTATTTGAAAATATACATGCAATTGAAGAAATTCTGAAACGATTATGAAAAATTCTGGACAAAGTCATGAAAATTTGGGTTCATTGAAAAATTTCAAAATTCTTA
>NC_060950.1:43198437-43270843 GCF_022045245.1 Lucilia cuprina
CGCTATCTATAAGGACTCGGAATATATATACTTTATAGGGTCGAAGTTTGCTGGAAGCATTAAATACTAGTGTCCGCCCGAACGTTCGGGTTCGGTAAAAAGTGAGGTTCGGCCAATGTTCGGTGTTCGGAAAAATTTTGACCGAACGAATTTTTTATAAAATGTTTATTTATCATATTATTACATCATCAAAAAATTTTTAAAATGCTGTAAATTTGTTTAAAGAAGTTATCATTCATCCTGGCTGTACAATAAATTTCCGATTTCATAGGTACAAAACGCCTTTTTAACTGTTCATTTTTTCGGCTGATTTAAAAAACAGTTATCCAGAAAATGATTAAAAAGCTAAGAAAAGTGAAACATTTAATTTGAATTATCTAGTTTCGACTATAAATCTTTGATCTCATTTGTAAAATAGAAATTCTCTAGGTCCTTATTCTTAAACGATCTAGACATGTCAGTCAGTCTCTTAAAAAAACGATAGGACCTTAACTATTGTTGCAGATTGATTGGTATTCAAAATAATCAAAATCGGTTTACATTTCGACATGACCTCTGTATAAGGTTCGCTTTAGAAAATGACTAACGTTCATAAAAGGCTTAAAAATTCTAGTATTTTTATGAAATTATACTTAAATTTTTTTATGAACCAAAATTTCATATAAATCGGCAAATTGAAATTTGCGAATTGTGTTAAGTATTGTAAGTATATTATCTTTATATTATATATATTTTTTATATTTTTAGAAACTTTAATTGGATCATAATATGATAATGTATAACAATATTATGATAAATACAAAAATATCATGATACAATATTTTGACGGTATTTAATCATAATATGATATTTTAAAATTGTTATAATAACGATAATATATTTATACTACAATTATAATTTTAATCACAGCCATGTTTTTCTCTGCGTGCTCTTACAGAGAATTATATCATTGTCAATGAATCGTTTAGAAACCAAAAATAAAGGTATTAAGATATATGCATTTCACAAAAATAGTTTGTTATTAGAAATTTATCACTCTCTGGGATTCGGAATTAGTTGATAATTGGCCCAATTGTTAATAAAAGACCCTTTTCAAAAAATCTTTCGGATGTTCATATTTTGGTTTGAAATGTTATAAATTTATTACTTTTTAATCATAAATGCGTTTTTCATATGAGAAAAAATTTCGGTTTTACCGAACTTTGAAAACCGAACAAAGTTCGGGTTCGGCCGAACTTTCCAATTTACCTAAGTTCGGGTTCGGTGTTCGTTACCGAACGAAATTTTGAGTTCGGTCGGACTCTATTAAATACTACTCGAACTTTTGTCGTAGACAGATCAGGTTTGACAACAGCATGATCTGTTGTAAGTCAATATATTCTTGCAATTCGTTATAATACTGAGTTTTTAAACTAGGATTATTCATTAAATTCTTTTCGTGTCTCAAGTATTGTGCCATTGCAATATGGCGTGAGTTTCCTAACTCTAGTTGTGTGGTTCGAAACGGAAGATCTACTTGATAACGGCCATTGGGTAAGCGTAGTGTAGTTTTTGTGAAAATATTTTCAAATATAGTTCTTCGACAACTTATAGTATTTTGTGGAATTTCTTCAATTTCCCAAAATTTCGTCCTGTCAAGATCCAACCAAACTCAGTGTCTTGAGCAATTAGTGTGTAAGATACTTAGCGTATTTAAAAAATTTCGGCTATCTTAATATCTGAAAAGGGGAAAATTTTTGAGGGGTTAAGGCGAACAAGATTTTAACATCGACTTTGGTGTAAATAAAAAACAGAAATTGCTATTTTTATTCATGTTTATCCGTCTGTCCATGTAAACCTAGTGCGTAAGGTGCCTATTAAAAATGGTTAAAATCCGTTCATTATTTCGACTAGCCCCATACAAACGTACCCCCACAATTAGAATCTTTGGGCTTATAATTAAGTTAAATGATATATTATGTCAACAAAAGTCGGCAAAACTATTGGATTTAAATATTTTATTGAACTAACTACAATTATTTTTATATAACAAAACTAATAATTCATAAACAACATTGATCAAATACAATGTTCAAAAACAGTGTTACAATACATTAATTAGTTAAAATAACATATTTAACACTTTCCCTTGTTTTAATTAATTAATATTTAAACAATTTCGTAAATGTTGCAATCGAGCTTTAGGCAAAGGTTTTGTCATCATATCAGCCACTTGATTTTCTGTTGGCACTTGAGATACCTTTAAATGACCCTCAGTAAATTTTTCTCTAATAAAAAAATGCTTCAAAGCAATATGCTTAGTTCGTTTATGAAACTCCGGGTTTTGTGCTAATCGTATTGCCGCAGTGTTATCAATATGAATTACAGGAAGTTCATTATAGTTGATTAAATCATTAAAAAGTGTTTTTAGCCAAATTATTTCTTTTGCACCCTCGTTTGCAGCTACTATTTCTGCCTCTGTTGTTGAAGTCGACACCATTGGTTGTCTCTGGCCACGAGATAGCTCCACCTGCATATGAAACAACAACACCAGATGTTGAACGACCAGTATTTGTACACCCACCAAAATCAGCATCACTATAACAAGTTAGCTTCTTTGGACCTTGTCTTTTGTAAATTATACCAAAATTTATTGTGCCGGCGATATATCTGAAAACTTGCTTTACTCTTTGAATATCTTCAACGGTAGGATTTTCTAGGGATCATGATAAAAACCCAACACTATATGCAAGGTCAGGCCTTGTTCCCAGCATAAGATACATAAGTGCACCTACAGCTTGACGATATGGAAAATCACTGACAAACTTTCCCTGATTTCACTTCATTATTCGATTTTTCCATTGGTGTTGAAACTGGGCGACATTCGGTAAATTTGAATCTTTCGAGTATTTTTGTAGCATAGGCTTTTTGATGAATTTTTATGTGATCATTATTTTTATCAATTTCTAGACCAAGAAAATAGTTTGCATCCTTAACAACTATTTTAAATTCGGATTTCAATTCTTTTAAAAATTCTTCTAAATCGTTATTATCCGAAGCTGCGACTAAGCCATCATCTACATAGAGAGCAATAATCAACTTCTTTCCATTCTTCTCCCTAATGTAAAGACAAGTATCTGCAGAACTTGGCTTAAACTTCAGTTTTTCTAAAAATGTATCCATACGCGTATGCCAGCATCTTGGCGCTTGCTTTAGACCATATAAACTCCTTTTAAGTCGACAAACTCTTTTTGTACCATCACCAAAACCTTCAGGTTGATTCATGTATATCGTCTCTTGTAATTCACCATATAAAAACGCGGTTGACACATCAAACTGTTTTAAATGTAGACCTTCAGTAGCTGCTACACTAGGAAGTGACCTAATTGTTGACATCTTAGCTACCGGACTAAAGGTTTGATCATAGTCAATTCCATGCTTCTGCTTAAAACCTTTTATAACAAGCCTCGCTTTATATTTGTCAATGCTACCGTCAGCGTTTGTTTTTATTTTATAAACCCACTTGGCAGGAAGTGCTTTTACAACTTTTGGCAAATCTGTGAGCACCCATGTTTTGTTTTCCTTTAATGAGTTTATCTCGGACTGCATGGCTTTCATCCACTCATCCTTCTTTTCACTCTCAACGGCCTCTTTAAAAGTCATAGGGGTTGTAATTTGATTAACAAATTCTTTAGACATCATTACGAAATCATTATGAGCCGCATTAGATATTATAATTGTGCGATTTCATAAACGTTTTACATCTGGACCTTCTTCTTCATCTTCAGATATACTTCTTTGCCGCTTATTACGATTTTGTGTTTCGGCATCTTGCACCACAAACTCTTCATCATCACTCTGGTCTTCAGTTTCATATTCAGTTGACGTTTCTTCATCATGTTGTGGTTCGGCATCTTGTACCACATTATCTCCATCACTTTGTTCATTGGATGTTTCAATATCTTCAAAGTCTCCAGTATCACTATCTGAGATTGATATATTTTCTTCATCATTACTATCTTTTAATTTTATTTTTATTGTAGACATTTTTTCTTCAATTTTTGTATTAACTTTGTTAGTTTTTATTTTATCGTTACTTTCATTTTGTTTATTTTTGCAATCTAATACTTTTTCATCAAACGTAATATCTCTTGAGACTTCCACTCTGTTTTGTTCTGGAATGTAGACTCTGTATCTTTCGTCATTATCGTAGCCAACTAAGAATCCTTTAATTGCTTTTCTATCCATTTTCTTACGTTTTTGACTTGGAACATGAATGTAACAAGTTGAACCAACTATTCGTAAATGTCTAATTCTTGGCTTTTTACCATGCCATAATTCAAATGGACTAATATCTGCAACTGAGGATTTACCTGTTCTATTTAATATGTAAATTGCAGATTTAACAAATTCAGCCCAAATTGATTCAGGAAATTTGACTTCATGATTTGAATACTTGAATGTTCTTGCCATTTCAACGATAGTTCGGTTTTCTCTCTCTGCACATCCATTTTGCTGAGGAGTATATGGAGCAGTCAGCTTTTGAGTAATTCCATTACTTGCTAATATCTTCTTCACTTCTGCATTAACGAATTCACCTCCATTATCACTAAGCAATGTTTTAATTGTATGACCTTGGCTTCTGGCACTTGCTATCATTTCTACTAAAGTGTCCTTAACATCTGATTTGTTTCTTATTATGTACCCATATCTGTATTTAGTGTAGTTGTCTTTATATAAAACTAAATACTTAAAACCTTTAAATGAAGATGGAAAGGGGCCACAAACATCAGTGGATACAACCTCGCCTGGACTAGTTGCTGGTTCTCTTCTTCCAAATGGCAATCTACACGCTTTTCCATATATACATGGTTCACAAATATCATTTGAGTACTTTACTTTAATACCCATTTCTCTTTCTAGTTTCTTCTTAATGTGATGCTTGTCTTGATGTCCCCATCTCTGATGATATAATTCTAATGTTGATGTGCTATCAACTGCTGAGTTGACATTTATGTTTGTATTAACTGGACGAATGTTTGCTTTATACAACGTTACGTTTACATCTCGACAACCAGATAAAACAACATCACCATTGACTTTCATTTCACATTCTGTAGTAGTAGACTTGAACTCACTCGATGGATTCTTATCATGTGCAGCTAACACTGAAAAAAGATTTCTTGTAATACCAGGAACATACCATACATCTTTAAGTTGAATTTGCGTTTCTTCATTTTTGATTTTTGAAATCACTTCTATATTGCCTTTACCTAGAGCTGTTAAGATTTCTTTACCGGCTGCTTGTATCGTATGAGGCTCTTCAAACTTATTATATTCTACGAAAAATTCTTTAGAATTCGTAACATGTCTGGTGGCTCCATTGTCAATCCACCAATTACCACTGGATTCGACTACATTTACTTCGTTTGGTACTAAATGCAGCGCAACGTTCGATTGATTAGTGTTTACTGGTTTTGACTTACTTGGGCGACCATCTGCTATCCACTTACGACATTCCTTTAACCAATGACCTTTCTTTTTACAATAGTGGCAGGTATCAGCATTCTTGTTGTTAAGTTTCGTTTGTTGTTTAAACTTTGTTCCTTTCTTCTGATTAAAAACCAACGCTTCTTGATTATTTGAAGAATTTACAACATTATTTGATTTATTAAAATTTCGTTCATACAAACACAATTGCATAATCAATTCATCTAATGATTTATCTCTATCATTCGTCAGCATCATCCAGCTAGATTTAAATACTTCATATGATGTTGGCAATATATTCAAAATTTTACAAATCAGCAATAAATCTGGTAATGTATTTTCTCCTTTCATGCGTAATCCATTGTTTATTTCAGTCCATAGGCTTTTTAATTTGGATACATGAGTTGAAATGTCACAATTTTCATTCCATTCAAAAAAAAACAAGTCATTGCACTTTTTATATAGCTGGTCTTTGGAAGTTGCTTCAAACTGTTGATGTAATGCATCCCACATCTCACAAGCAGAATCTTTATCCATTACCTTTAGATAGATTTCATCCGTTATGGTACTAGTTATGATACTCTTGGCATAACTATTTGCTTTGCGATACAAATCTTCATTCTTCTTATGTTCTCTTATTTGTATCTCCGTTGCATTCGTTGCTATGGGTTCTGGTTCGGTTAACTTCTTTTCAACCACATCTAGAGAACCCTCATAGAACTCAAGGAGGTCCCTGACCTTCCATATCGGCCAGTCTGTCTCACCTGATAGGGGCTTAAGGCTTTTAGAAAATTCCATTTTGAATCTTGAAAATCTTGATTATTCTTAAAAATCATCTTGATTGATCTTGAAAATCTTGATTCACTATTATTTTTTTTTATTATTTCAAAATCACTGATTCTTATATTAGTTATTTTCTTGTTTTTCAATAAAATTTTTCTTTTTTATTTATTATAACAAAATTTTCTGTTTAACTTCAGAAAATTTTCACAAAATTTTATTTTTTTTTTTGTTTGAAATTATTTTTTTAGCTATGTTGGCCCATAACCTATTGGATTTAAATATTTTATTGAACTAACTACAATTATTTTTATATAACACAACTAATAATTCATAAACAACATTGATCAAATACAATGTTCAAAAACAGTGTTACAATACATTAATTAGTTAAAATAACATATTTAACAGGCAAAACTTAGTTTTATAGAATTTTAAATGACACTACCGATTTCAGTAACGATCAAATGAGGCCCTTGAACCTAGCCCCGCATACAACCTAAATAACTTTGAAATAGACGTAACTTCGTCAACTAACATTTATAAGGATATGCCTGTAGGGTAAATGTACCTAATGTCGGCATGACCCAGTAGTAGGCATTTTTTAAATAAAATTGTAAATAAATACGAGAAACTGTACAAATTTTTTATGGTTCCATCTATATTTGATAGAAAATATGATGTTTTTGCGCCATGAAATGAGTAAATTTGAGTAGGGTGAATAATTTTGTACAGTAGTTTTCCGATTTAACGACCATTCAATTCTACGAACATCGCATTTAACGAACAAGCTAATTTTTCCTATTGACTACCTTAAATAACGAACAAAACTTGTTTTTTGTACTCTGTTTAACGAACTAATCAGGATGCACTAAGTAAGGTGAAATCGTTAAGGCAGCTGATTTTTATTTGTTTATTTAAAAAGTGCTTGGGTTGTGTCAAAATAAATTAATTTATTTTTAATCTAAAAAAATTATATTTGTGTTTTCAAAGCAAACAAGAAAATAAATTTAAAATTATGAAAGTTTTCAAATAAGAAAATTCAAATGAAGAAGCTTCAAAACATTGTCCTGCTGCAAATACAAGCTAAATGTAACGAGGGTTTTGTAGGTAATATTGTGAAATACACAAGAACTATTTCTTTTCAACGTTTATTATTTTTCAATTTTAGAAATTTCATTTTGACAAAACCCAACTCTAGACAACAAAAAATTATTGTGTTTGTTGCCGAAACGCTCCCACCTTACTTTTTACATCATGGAACTAATAAAAATATTATTATTTAAATGAAGATAAAATGACATTTATCAAAAATAACAAATAACCTAAGTTGTAGCAAGCGGTGCTTTTATACCCAAAACTGTAACATATTCTGGGTTCTTATTAAATTTTAGTTTGATGTAGCTATGTCCGTCCGTCCTTCAGATAACTTTAACGCTCAATACTCGCTAAACAATACGAGTACGCCGAGTACTAACCGATATCTCTAACAAATTTTATGGGAATCGGTCCATAATTGACCTTACCCTCCATATCAGGCCCCCTTAAGAAAATTACTTCAACGCTCATTACTCGCTTAAAAATACGAGTATAGCGATGAACTTCGAGAAATAACTTTAAAGCTCATGGCAGAATTAAAAATACAGCGATTAAATTCGACACAAATATGGTTTGAAGGTGGGTATATAAGATTCGGAATTCTGTGTTTTGTGCTATTTTTATAAAAAAGAATTAATTTTTATAAAATACATTTAAAAAATATTTTATGTACCTATTTTTAATTATTTTCCTACCAAAAACCCACGTACTTTTCAATTTTACGAACAGGCCTGACAACATATGTGTTCGTTAAATCGGAAAACTACTGTAATTTTAATCCCTGCCGCCATTAGGGTCATTTCGGCATCGGGGTGCCGACTGCTGGGTATTAAGTTCGAACATACGTATTCTATAGTCGGCACTTTAAAATTACTAATTTTTCTATATAAAATTGGGTATATTATTATGAAAAATTTGTATATAACAATTTTCTCTTCAAAAATTATATGTATAAGAGTTATTTTTGTAAAGAAAATTTATGTATATAAAAATTCTATAAAAATGTATGTGTATTACAATTTCTTTTTGATTGTACAACATTTGTTTCTATAGGGAATTATGTGTACACAAATTTTTTATAGAAAATTTTAGGTATAACAATTCTTTTTTATTTGGGGTTTTAATTAGGATGGCGGTGCATTAAGCACCCATATTGCCAGGTTATCACACGTTTGTCCAGAGAAAACCCCACCAAACGACCTATACCTTCATATAGGAAGTTGGAGCATCCGGACTTAATTTCATCAAAAGTAATATGGTCTCCACCAGAAAAAGTTTTAGAGTTTAAATGGTCTCCACCAGTGTATATTTGAGTTTAAATGGTCTCCACCAGGTTATATCGTGAGTATTTTATAGTCTCCACCAGTTAAAAACATAACCTCACTCTGAGGTAAAACGAAAGCACGCGTTTAATGAAGAGAACGCATAACTTAGAACAGTTATACGAAGTAGTGCATTAAATTAGTGCGGGGTGAGAAGTAATTCTGTCGAAAGCCCAGCAACAAGCTCAAGCCCAACTCAGACCTGAATTACAACTGATAACAATTCTTAATGCAAAAAATTATGTGTATAACAATTTTTCAATTAAAAATTGTGTGTACCCATTTCTTTATATAAAAAATTACTTCTATAATAGAAGATTAAAATTTTCTCTACAGAATATAATTTTCTATACAAAAAATATTTTTATAACAGTTTTTTCAAATAAAACTTTTTTTCTATAGGAAATTGCATATTTTTATACAAGATTCTCTTTAAAAAACAGTACATATAATACTTTTTCCTATAAAAAATTAATTTTTTTCTCCAACAAAAATTATAATTTCTATAAAAAATGTTATGTATAATTATTACAATTATAATTATGTTTATAGCATATTTTTGTACAGGAAAAACTATATTATTACAGATATTTCTATAAAAACAATTTAATTAAACATTTTATTTGGAAAATAGTGTATATGTATATCACTTTTTTCCGTATAATTATGTCTTTTTTAAACAAAAAAAAAATCTACTGCCGACTATAGGGACATTTTGAACCAAGTGTTTTAACAAAATTTACAAATTACTAAAAAATAGTTATTTCTTTTTCAAAAATATTAAGTGGATCTAAAACTTAATTAAACACATAATTGTAATAACTAAAAATCATCGTAATAACATTTTCCGACACTTTAGGGAGATAGTTTGAAAAAAAGCAAAAGGTTAAACTGCCGACTACTGGTACATTTACCCTATTTACCCCTACTCCTCTTGAAAAAATCTTTTTTTTTTTTGTCAAAAATAATTAAAAAAAAAATTAAAAAACAAATCAAATGTTTCTTAATATAACACACATTTTCAACATTCTGACTTGCGTCACATGGTCAGCTATGCCGTACATTCATATGTACTTGTTTTTACATACCTTTACAACCGAGGGACAAAATTCACAACTTCATTTATTATTTATTTTATTTATGTCGTAGGTATATTACGATCTCAGAAATATAAAACAAATGTATTGTTTGATTTCTGAAGCAATTTTTATTTGTTTATTTATTTTTCTTCAGGCTTGCTAAATACAAATGTCAGATTACATTTGCCACAATAATGGCGATCTTCGTGAGCTGCCATAAAGACACCTGCTCCACAATTTTCCCCAGGACATTCACGACGTAAGCGATGAATTTTTCCATTTTCATCAACCTAAATTAGAAAAAAATATTTAAGACATATTTTCGGTAATTCTAAAGAAAATTAGGAGTAACCTAACTCTAAATCTGCCATGTTCATAAGCTTTTTGATTAAAAATACCTATAAATCAGATATACACAAAACAGATGACACATTTTTATCTTTAAACTTTCCCATCAGTTATAAATAATAAAAACCCAGGAAGCAAAGTATAACAAGTAGTCCGACTCTCATATACAGGAAATTACTCTCTCACATCTACGAGTGTCGTGTGAATTCGACTCTCTTGTGAGAAATTTAGACTTGTCAAAACCCTCAAATGTTTAACTTACTTTTTTGGCCACTTTTAAGGATCGTACGCAAAATTACGGTTGCGCACAAAAAAACTGTAATTTTTTAAAATAATTTTATCTCACTTTTCATACAAAATTTTGTTTAATTTTCCTAAACTGGAAAAAATATTTTTTTCTAATTATTGACATTTCGTTTTTGTTGTTGTTGAATTTTAATTTTCAAACAGTTTCAATTTTTGGTATTGAAAATTCGAACAAATTTAAAATTGTAACTTTTTTATAAAACTCTGTGTGTTTGGAATGCACCAATACATATACATTTTTGTTACTAACACATATTTAGAGTTATGTACTTTTTCACTACTAACACATGCTTAGAGTTAGGTACTGCTGTCAAAGAGTCGGACTACTTGTTATACTTTGCCAGGAAGCTTATTCCCTTTTGTAATATTGCCTGTTTTGGCATATATCTAGATTTTGACGTTAGAGTTAGGCCACTTTATAGTTATTTAAAGTTGACAACAGATCGGCAATTTTTTTAGAAACGAATTGACGCGTATTGCAGCGTACATGTGTATATTTTATAATAAAGTATATTCTTGTTCATAAGAATATTTTTTTACAGCTCAAGATCAACAAGACTCAAGAATTCCACCTGAAGCCGATCAATTAGCATTAATGGTAGTAGACAGATTAAAAAGTACCTTGTAATATTTTAAAACAGCAAGCTTGACCTTCTTCCTTTTGTGTTTCATTTTTTTGGGAGTCGAGTAATTCTTCTTCTTACGCTTCTTTGCACCACCACGAAGGCGCAATACCAAGTGCAAAGTGGATTCTTTTTGAATATTGTAATCAGAGAGAGTACGGCCATCTTCCAATTGTTTTCCAGCGAAAATCAAACGTTGTTGATCTGGTGGAATTCCTTCTTTGTCCTGAATCTTGGCTTTGACATTTTCAATAGTGTCGGACGGCTCGACCTCAAGAGTGATGGTCTTACCCGTTAGGGTTTTGACAAAAATCTGCATTGCGTTCTAGCTTTGCCCTGCAACAATAAAAAAATTAATATATTATATATGTATAATTAAAATAAAAAAAACAAGTCATCTATAATTATAAAAGTAAATAAAATATATTATACAGTTTGTAAATTTCTTTATTAATAATTGTACTTGTTATAATAAACCCTTAACACTACAATATTTATCTTTAAACCAATAACACAGCATTAATTACTCCATCGTTTTCCGGGTTGTTGGTCACCTGAGCGTATTTACCCCAAACAACTTTGCCAGTTTGAGTTACTAAACCCAATTCAGATATATTCACTTCAATCACTGTACCTTTAGTAATAACTCCAAGAGATGTAAACATGGGAGAGCTTGGGTTTTTTTTAACACCAATTATAGGCAAATGAAAAGTTGCCTTTAATTCAGGATGTGTAACGTGGGCTTTTTTCATACGCAATGCCATTGGTCTTATAAATCGTTCGAATTTAGGTGGCTTTCGTGTAAAGTTATCGCCCACAAAAGTTACTTTAGTCACCATTCTTTTCCACGCTTTACGTTTTGTTTTGCCAGTTTTAAGAACTTTAAATACTTCAGCGTCTGATTGTGCACGAACTTTTGGAATTGGTACGTCCCATTTGCCTGCCTTTTCTTTTCGCTTCTGCTTAATCATATTCGACAATACTTTTGCACTTGATTGGATGCCTCTATCCAACAAGTAATGCGGTAAGGCTCCATCTTCAACTTTTTCTACCTGTTTCTTTACTTTCTTTTCTTCATGAGCCTGAATATTCTTTTTTATGAGTATTTTCTCATTTCTGCGTTCTTTGTTAAAGAGCTTAGCTTTTATTCCACGAAGCTTTTGGGCTTTCTTTGCACGCACTTTAGGTAGACGTGCTTCCCTCTTACGTTTTCTTTCCTCAAAGTCAAGACGCCTTCCATATAGCTTGCGATGGCGTTCCATATACTCATTTTGCGGCATTGTTTAGAAAAATTGCTTTCAATTAACCTAAAATTGAAAAATATATATTTACATTACCCTTTTTTAAGCAGAATATTGTTTGCTATATTAAAAAAATCATTGTAAATGGGTATCCATATACTTGATCGTCTGCAGCAAAACTCATATTCCGCAACAAATTACTTACCCAATTATTTGTTTATTCTATAAATACACCAAATATATTTTACAACCAGAAATATACACATATAAAAATAAAAAAAAAATTTAATTCAGTAAAATGTCCGAAACCCACCTTCACTCTTAAGCCACACGATGTAAAAAGGAAGATAGTTAAGTTAGCTGCAGTTAATTAACTAAAAACACAATAAGTGCAGTCAAGTTATTATTTAATCATTTAAACCCAGAAAATAAACATCTATCAACTAGGGTTCTATAGCTGAAACAAAAAAGTCGCCTTTTTTCATTTTATACAAAGCCGATTTTTCGAATTTTCAACTCTTTTTAGTTAGCTAAAAGTCGGCTTTTAGAGTTTTACTATTTTGTAAATAGTCGACTCTTCGACGTTTTCACTTTTTCAACTTTATCTACTTTTCGACTTTTTTCGATATTTCGACAATAACACACTTTTTGACCATTTTCGACATTTTCCGACTCTTTGACCATTTTCAACAATTTTTGACTGTTTGACTATTTTTGACTTTTTCCGACTATTTTTGAACAAAATAGTCTACTTCGACTGTTCGAAATTTTTCGACAAAACTCTACTATCAACACGTACATTACCTTAGTCTATATTATAATGTATATATCGCGGCACTTGACAAAACGTCGGCAGAAAAATTGTCAGCATTTTGTTTATGGTAATGGGTAACAAAATACAGACTTTATTACGAAAATTTTACTGAAATAATGATAATATTTTATGTATCAAACGACCTTTCGTAGATAGTCGTGTCAGCGACGTTTTAGAACTAAGTCGACTTTTCCATGATAGTCGATTTTGCGACTTTTTGGAACAAAGAACTCGACTTCGACTATTCGAAAGTCGATTTAAAGACGCACAGAAAGAAAACAACCCGAAGAAAAGTAAATCAAAATACGCACATAAAAAAAACAACCCGACGAAAAATAGAACAAACCGTAACAGCTGTTTTATCAAAATAAACATTTTTTTGGTGTGGTGAGTTATTTTTCTTTACTAATATGTGTTTCTGCACGTGGAAAAGACGCAAAAACTCGTTTTCATTATTTAAAATTTCAATATGAGTTTATGCACGTGGAAAAAATTTAATTGATTTTCATGATTTACATTAAAAAAAATATTTTTGATCAATTAATATATGTATTTAATGTGGAAAGGAAAAAATCTGATAAAATATAAATATATTCGGGATTATATCGTTACAGAATGACTTTTAATAAAAAACATTCAAAAAATGTTACTATAGCCGTATATATAAAATGATATATAACTGCTATCGGACGATCTTGTGCACGATAAAAAACCTATATAGAACTTTAAGTTGGAAGTGTAGAAATCGGATGGCATACATTTTTCCGGATTTCATCGTTCTAGGGTGTGTACTACAACAACAAACTTTTTTTTTACAAAGAATGTTATATGGTCGTATACTATATAAAATGATATATAACTGCTATCGGACGATCTTGTGCACGATAAAAACCTATACAGAACTTTAAGTTGGAAGTGTAGAAATGGAATGGCATACATTTTTTCCGGATTTCATCGTTCTAGGGTGTGTACTACAACAACAAACTTTTTTTACAAAAAATTTTACTATGGCCGTATATATAAAATGATATATAACTGCTATCGGACGATCTTGTGCACGATAAAAACCTATATAGAACTTTAAGTTGGAAGTGTAGCAGTGCGATGGCATACATTTTTTCCGGATTTCATCGTTCTAGGGTGCGTACTACAACAACAAACTTTTTTTTACAAAAAATTTTACTATGGCCGTATATATAAAATGTTATATAACTGCTATCGGACGATCTTGTGCACGATAAAACCTATATAGAACTTTAAGTTGGAAGTGTAGAAATCGGATGGCATAAATTTTTTTCCGGATTTCATCGTTCTAGGGTGTGTACTACAACAACAAACTTTTTTTTTTACAAAAAATGTTTCTATGGCCGTATATATAAAATGATATATAACTGCTATCGGACGATCTTGTGCACCATAAAACCTATATAAAACTTTAAGTTGGAAGTATAGAAATCGGAAGACATACATTTTTTTCTGGATTTCATCGTTCTAGGGTGTGTACTACAACAACAAACTTTTTTTTACAAAAAATGTTATTATGGCCGTATATATGAAATGATATATAAGTGCTATCGGACGATCTTGTGCACGACAAAAACCTATATAGAACTTTAAGTTGGAAGTGTAGAAATCAGATGGCATACATTTTTTCCGGATTTCATCGTTCTAGGGTGTGTACTACAACAACAAACTTTTTTTACAAAAAATTTTATTTTTTTATAAAATGATATATAACTGCACGATAAAAACCTATATAGAACTTTAAGTTGGAAGTGTAGAAATCTTACATATATAGTAAGATTTTTTGTAAAAAAAAGTTTGTTGTTGTAGTACACACCCTAGAACGATGAAATCCGGAAAAAATTTATGCCATCCCATTTCCACACTTCCAACTTAAAGTTCTATATAGGTTTTTATCGTGCACAAGATCGTCCGATAGCAGTTATATATCATTTTATATATACGGCCATAGTAACATTTTTTGTAAAAAAAGTTTGTTGTTGTAGTACACACCCTAGAACAAAGAATAAATAAGAAGTGAAACGCTGTCAAAAAGTACCTAAGTCTACTGTCAGTCAGTCGGTACCTAACTCTAAGAATGTATTAGTAGTAGATTTTTTCCTGAGTACTTGCCATAAGACGGTATAACGTAACAAACTTTGACAAATTTGCAAAATTTAATGAAAAAGTTTTTATACTCAAAAATTTTTAAATATTCTTTGAGCAGCAAAACCAAACTATGTCATCAATAGAGGATTTTAATCTACATTATTGAAATAATAAATAATTTAGTTGAAAAGTTTTTTTCTTATACCATATAAAAATTTACAACTTTGTTTTTTTCAATTTTAATTTCAACAACAAAAATTTAATGTCAAAAAAATAAAAAAAAAATATTTTTTTCGTTTGTAAAAATTAAATATTTTAATGTAATTAAATATATTTAAAGTGTGCAAATAATGAAATATAACGTTAAGTGATAAAAATTATTTTCAAGTTCTATAAGCAGCGTTGCGCGTTCATATTGTTCAGATTACGAAGATTTTCGGCAATTTACACGTACATAACCCGATCGTAAATAAAACACATTGCAAGAGCGTAAAATTACAAAAATTATCTTTAGTTGCTTGACAGCATTCAACAAAGTAGGTTGATGTCGCTTTGTTTCAGAAATTGCAAACAAAACGTGTAAAAATAACAACACCACTTGCAAACAAGAGAGCAACTTGCAAAAAACTCATACACTCCAAAAACTTTTTAGGAATGCATAATAATAAAATTACATAAAAACGATATTTTTAATACTTTTTTTAAACATTTTATATTCAAAAATCTAAATTTTGTGAAGAAATAACCATCTTTCTTTTCATTTGATAAGTTTTATTTGTAAAATTTACCATTTTACTTGTTATAAAACTTGATCATAACTAGCGTAATTAGGAAATATTTTTAGTGTTTTTTTAGTATTTTCTCACCACTACAATAACAGTTTCTCTTCTGCGCTTGGCTGGCTATAAGCCACGAATTTTCGCGACAAAGTTTTGAAGTTTGGAGAGAGAGTAAGATTTGTACATAGGTATGTGTTGGAGTTACACAGAACTTGTCTGTGAGAATAGCATGAAGTTTTTGTTGTAAAAAATGACAGGGTTTCATTTCTTTGTGTTCATAGGAATGAAAATGAGAAATGACTAAAGCTCATAACTAGCATAAAAATAACATAAACAACTTTTATATTATACAAAATCTTTCTGTTAAATATTGTTAGGGTCGTTGTTGACCCATATAAGCACCCTTTCAGAAAAAGATATTAACGTCTATAACTGGAGTAAAAGTACTAGTATAGCAACGAAATTTGCCATAAACAAGGAGTCAAAATAAATTTATTAATTTTTTAAGACCGCTCCATAATGGATATCATGCCAATGTAAGATCCCATTCAAAATCTGATATATTACTTCAATATTCCTGTATAGTAACGGATTTCGATATAAATAACTAGCCAAAATATCTATAAAATTTTATGATTGACCATAACATAAAATTCTCTCAAAAAATTATGTCATCTGATTTTTATATTTTTAGCTGATTTTTATATTTTCATCTGATTTTTATATTTTCATCTAAAAGTTTAAATAGGTTTTGATCGTACACGCTCTACAATGACGATTTCTATATTTCCAACTTAAAGTTTTATATATATTTTTATCGTGCACAAGATCGTCCGATAACAGTTATATATCATTTTCTATATATAGCAACATTTTTTGTGAAAAATGTTTGTTGTTGTAGTACACACCCTTGAACAGAGAAGATCAATATATGCTTAATTCCTCTTTTTATACCCTTCACCTTCGTGAGAAGGGTATATATAAGTTTGTATTGTTCTATTTTTAATAAATGCAGTAATCTGAGGTTCCGATATGGTTGCAATTAATTTTGGCAGTTTTCGTGCTAGGACAGTCGTTTGTGCACCATTTTAAAGCATTAAAATTGCCATTTGTTTTGGTATATAATTTATTGCATAATGTATTTTTAGAAAATGGGCAATTGGATAGATCGGTAGAATTATTTTCACAGGTTTAAAAAGGCGTAAATTTGAGGTTCCGATATGGTTGTGAATAACTTTGACAATTTTCATGCTATGACAATCATTTATACATCATTTTAGAGCATTATGATTGCACTTTAATATGGTATATCATTTGTAGCA
The DNA here is from genome assembly GCF_022045245.1 of Lucilia cuprina. Taxonomy (NCBI): domain Eukaryota; kingdom Metazoa; phylum Arthropoda; class Insecta; order Diptera; family Calliphoridae; genus Lucilia; species Lucilia cuprina. Next base: position 43,215,731 of record NC_060950.1, read on the forward strand.
TAATGTGTGTTTATACAAATTGGTCAATTTGATAGATCGGTAGAATTATTGTTCTATTTTTAATAAACGCAGTAATCTGAGGTTCCGATATGGTTGCAATTAACTTTGGCAGTTTTCGAGCTAGGACAGTCGTTTATGCACCATTTTAAAGCATTAAAATTGCCATTTGTTTTGGTATATAATTTATTGCATAATGTATTTTTAGAAAATGGCCAATTGGATAGATCGGTAGAATTATTTTCCCAGGTTTAAAAAGGCGGTAATTTGAGGTTCCGATATGGTTGTGAATAACTTTGACAGTTTTCATGCTATGACAGTTATTTATGCATCATTTTAGAGCATTATGATTGCACTTTATATTGGTATATCATTTGTGGCATAATGTTTTCGTCTAAAAAATGGTCAATTTGATGGATCGGTAGAATTGTTGTTCTATGTTTAAAAACGCTGTGATTTGACGTTGCAAATAACATTGACAGTTTCTATGACAGGACAATCGTTTATGCATCATTTTAAAGCATTACAGTTGCACTTTGTTTTGGTGTATAATTTGTGGCATAACGAGTTTTTACAAAAATAGGATAGATCGGTATATTTATTGGTACAGGTTTAGAAATGCGGTAATTTAAGGATCCGATATGGTTGCAAATATCAGTTATAGTTTTCATGTTATTGCAGTCGTTTATATATCTTTTTATTGCATTATAGTTGCCATGTGTTTTGGTATATAATTTATTGCATAATATATTTTTAGAAAATGGCCAATTGGATAGATCGGTAGAATTATTTTCACAGCTTTCAAAACGCGGTAGTTTGAGGTTCCGATATGGCTGCAAATAACATTGACAGTTTTCACGCTATGACAGTCATTTAGGCATCACTTTAAAACATTATAATTGCACTTTAATATATGTCATTGCCAACCTTTTAAATTTTCATGAGAGAGACTAAATAATAATGATATTTCTTTCCTCTTCTCTCCACCACCAATTCAAGTAAAGCAAAAAAGGACCTTGCGTAAACCATCGTTAAGGAATCTGCGTAAAATGATAACGTAGGAAAGAGAAGTACTACTACAGGTCATTTTAATGACGAATGTGTTTTTGTTATTGCATCACACGTATCTACATCAGCGTTGCGCGTTCATATTGTTCTAATTACGAAGATTTTCGGCAATTCACACGTACATAACCCGATCGTAAATAAAACTCATTGCAAGAGCGTAAAAATACAGTAATTGCAAACAAAATATGTAAAAACAACAATATCATTTTCAAACAAGAGAGTAACTTGCAAAAACTCATACACTCCAAAAACTTTTCAGGAATGCATAATAGTAAAAATACATAAAAACGATATTTTTAATACTTTTTTAAACATTTTATATAAAAAATCTAATCTTTGTGAAGAAATTACCATTTTTATTTTCTTTGGATATGTTTTATCTGTAAAATTTACCATTTTACTTGTTATAAAACTTGATCATAACAAGCGTTATTAGGAAATATTTTTTCTAAGTGTTTTTTTGACGAATATTTTAAAATTTTTGAGTATAAAAACTTTTTCATTAAATTTTGCAAATTTGTCAAAGTTTGTTACGTTATACCGTCTTATGGCAAGTACTCAGGAAAAAAATTTATATACGGTTCGATTTGTCTATTGATCCCCTATCGATGACATATATTGGTTTTGCTGCTCAACAGATGTTTTAAAATTTTTGGGTATAAAAACTTTTCCATTAAATTTTGCAAATTTGTCAAAGTTTGTTACGGTATACCGGCTAATATCAAGTACTCAGGAAAAAAATCTTTATACGGTTCGATTTGTCTATTAATACCCTATCGATCACATATTATAGTTTTCCTGCTCAACGAACATTTTGAATTTTTTAAGCATAAACACCTTTGTTAAATTTGTAAAATCTTCAAAGTTTGTTACATCACAGCATTTCATAGAAAGTGCTTTGAAGAACACTTAATACTTAGATTGATTCGTTTTTCGATTCGCAATTAATAACACATTTCAGATTTAGTGCTCAAAGAGGATTTTAATATTAATTTGGATATTTAAATATTTCACAAATATATCAATGAGTTTGTTATGGTTTGTTATCTTTTTGTTTACGTTTTTTATGTATTTTCTTCTTTGTTTATATTTTTTATGTACTTATCCACGTGTATAGACAAAAAAGTACATTTCCGTGCAACTCTGAAAAAAGTTTGCCAAAAATCCCCCTGTTTGTTTTCTTCTTGTACGTTCATAGAGTTAGGTACCGAATAACAGTAGACTTAGGTACTTTTTGATCGATCCTCATAAAATTTGAAAGAGAATTTTATATTTCTGTAAAACTTGTTTGTATCTTATTTCATTATTACATTGATATTTTAAAAGGAGTTATGGGTATTTATTTTTTAAATATATGAGGCAAAACGATTTTTGCTCCTATAGTCATGAGGAATTTTGTTACAATTTGTTTAAATCATTTTGTGAGAGTACGTGAAATCGTAAACCGGACTATATCGGCCGTAGCTGGCCCGAAATTGCATCCCATTCTGCTTGTGTCTAAAAATAACTTATTCTGTATTCTAAAAATATGTACATACAAATTTAAAAGTATGAAAATAATGCTGTAAAAAAAGGATATAAGGGTGAAATTGTGTTTAATTGAAAAATTAGGAGAAGAAATGGGATATTTATTAAAATTTTGTTTTAAATAAAAAAATTGATATTTAAATATAACATTGCCTTTTATTTTAAATAAACGTTTCATTCATGTTTTTCAATTTTTAAAAATTTTGTTGACATTTAAATTTTTTTGCTTCTTTTATTTTTCTCTTTTTTCTGGTGCAGCGTCGTATTTTTTAGTATTATTTAGGAAAAAACAAAGTTGAATTTCTAAAAACAACTAGATTTTGAGTAGATTTTATTGAAATCTAGTGACGAAGTAGATTTTGTTTTGTATGGGAAATCTAGTTAAAATCAACTAGATTTGGTTCGAAATCTCATAAGTACTCGATTTTGTGTATGTGTAAATGGGGTATTATTGGCCAATTAAACCTAAGTTATAACTAAAAAAATAAACAAAAAAACTATAAAATAATTAATTCGGAAGGATAAAAATTTAATATTTTAAGTAAATATTAATTTTCTAATTATTTTTATCAATATTACTGTTATAAATGTTTATTTTATTTTTATTTACTAAAATTTTTCATTTTACGAATGTAATATGTAAGCAACAGCTGTTCACAGTTAATGTTTATGATTTAAAAGTTGGAATTACTTACAAAGTTAACTGAAACAAAGTTTGAAAGAAGGATATACATATATACATCAAATTCAAAGAAATACACCTAGGCCTCTATCGGGACTGTAGGGACATGTCTCCTATCTATTCCAAGGAATTTTATGCGCGACACTTCTATATTCCTATATCCTATAGAGTTTACCAGCAACGATTTTACTGACCATTTTGGAAGAAGCCAATTTTCCAAAGATCTACTCTACCGATTTTTTGCACGAAAGGATTTTTTGCCATCCTTACCATTTCTCCTACCATATTCCAAGGAGTTTTAAGCGCGACACTTCCTATAACCCATACAGTTTACCAGCAACGATTTTACTGACCATTTTGGAGAAAGCCCATTTTCCAAGGATCTACTTTATCGTGCAAAAGCACGAAAGAATTTTTTCAATCCTTACCATGTCTTCTACCATATTCCATGGAGTTTTTGGCGCAACACTTCCTATAACCCATACAGTTTACCAGCAACGACGAACATTTTTAATTTTTTAAGCATAAACACCTTTGTTAAATTTGTAAAATCTTCAAAGTTTGTTACATCACAGCATTTCATAGAAAGTACTTTGAAGAACACTTAATACTTAGAATGATTCGTTTTTCGATTCGCTATTAATAACACATTTCAGATTTAGTGCTCAAAGAGGATTTTAATGTTTATTTGGATATTTAAATATTTCACAAATATATCAATGAGTTTGTTATGGTTTGTTATCTTTTTGTTTACGTTTTTTATGTATTTTCTTCTTTGTTTATATTTTTTATGTTCTTATCCACGTGTATACACAAAAAAGTACTTTCCGTGCAACTCTGAAAAAAGTTTGCCAAAAATCCCCCTGTTTGTTTTCTTCTTGTACGTGGATAAATTTGATACGCACATAAAGAAAACAACCCGACGAAAAATAAACAAACCGTAACAGCTGTTTTATCAAAATAAACATTTTTTTTGGTGTGGTGAGTTATTTTTGTTTACAAATATGTGTTTCTGCACGTGGAAAAGACGCAAAAACTCGTTTTCATTATTTACATTTTCAATATGTGTTTAAGCACGTGGAAAAAATTCAAAAAAATTGATTTTCATGATTTACATTAAAATTGAGCCATGTCCGTCTGTCTGTTGAAATCGGTTTTTAGAGGACCCCAGATATCGGCGAGAAACTTTAATAATTCTGTTAGACATGCTTTCGAGAAGATCGCTACTTTAAATCAGCAAAATCGGTCTATAAATTACGGATATATTAGCAAAAATCCAAGTCAACCTCAGAAAATTTCTTCAAAAAAAGACATATTTTTTATGCTTTGTTAAAAAAGCAACAACAACACTATGAATTGGAAAAAGATGTACATGTGTGTCTGCGTAGATGTTTATGGTTTTATTCAGCTGTGTATTTTGTTTTGTATGTTTGGATGCTGTTGGCTTCATTGAGTTATGCATTTTGTTTCATTTTTGTAAATTCTGTTCGTATATTTGGATGTAAGTTGGTTTTACTGCGTTGTTTATTTTGTTTTTCTGTGTTTTTCGTTATGTATGTTTAGATATCTGTTGGTTTAATTGCCTTGTGTATTTTGTTTTTTATTTCGTTTAGCGTTGTTGTTCATTTTGTTTTGCTTTTGGTGTAATAATAATGTAGTCAGGAAAAATGTTAAACTTTTTAAAAGTAATATGTTTAAAATACACTATGGTGAAAGTAAGATTCTGCACAGCCAAATATAGAACTCTTACTTGTTTTGTATTTAAAAATTTCCGTTAAACAGAGAAAAACTTTGTTTATATTTCGAATTATTTAAGTAAAAAAAATCTCAAAATACCAAGCATCTTGTAAATAAATATCATTTTATTTAAATAACGATAAAATTGATATGCAAACGAAAATTTAAATGTTAATATATTAAACTATATTGTTTTATATTAACATTGTGTATATAACGTGATTAACTGCAAAGAATCTCTTCCGGAACACTTTATATTAAGAAACACATATGAAGAATTTAGCCAGACATCGGCATCTTGTTTTTACGTTATGGCTTAATTCAGAAATATATTAAAAGTTAACAAAATTGCATAATATTGTTTTATATGTGTAGATGAAGAGATTAACTAAAAAGCCTCTTCCGGAACGCTTGATATAACAAAACTCGTATGAGGTATTTACCCGGCCGGCTGCTGCTATTTTATGTCCAAATATTGAAAATTACTCCGCCGGAGTAGAATTATCCATTCATAACAAAGATTTATTCATTCGTAATATAATTTGTTCATGAATATATACCTTATTTTGTTTATTATTCGCAAAAAATTAAGTTTTTCTTGACTTTAGGTACTCAAATTTTGCAAATTAATCTGCCGAAATACAATTTTTTATTTAAAACAAACATTATCCAATTCAGAATATATTTTCATTACAAAATTTTATATTTTTACATTTATTTTTTAATAATATATAAAAAAAGTTTTACAAAAACATTTCATAAAATGAATTCGCCGTTTATATGGTTTTTGACATTTAAGTAAACCAAATGCAAAAACAAAATACATGTAAATGTTGTTGTTGCTAACTGCCACCACCTTATATGGATTCCTGTTGTGTGAGCGCCTATTAGTGAAAGAAAGAGTACAAGAAAGCTTATTGCGTTCGCTGGTAAATAAGAGAGTTTTATGGGGATGGCAACGATCAAAAAATTTACATACACAGAATTTTTTTTTAAATGGGCAACTATTGTTGAAAAATTGTTCCTAATTCTCTTTTAAAGTTTCATTAATGTCTACACATAGAAACTTTTGTTTTAGAAACTACGTATAAATTGTTTTTGTACAAAGGAAAATAATTCTTATTGGTTCATATTGGGAAAATTTTTTTGAGAAACTTTTGATTTTGTGTATGAGAGAAAGAGATGGTTGATATTTCTTTCTCTTTCTCTCACACACAAAAATCAAAAGTTTCCCAGTGTGAACAAGGTCTAACAAAACAAATAAAGTTTCCGAGTACTCCGTACCGCGAGAGAGATGATTGATATTCATTTCTCTCTCGCGCAAAATCAAAAGTTTCCCAGTGTGCACCGGCACTCAGTGAAAAAAAATACACGCACTTATTTGATGAAAATCAAAACCATAGAAAAATAAATAGAAGTGCTACTGAGAGTAAGAAATATTACTCTCTCACATGTACAAGTTCTGTGTAAATTTAATACACTTGTATGAGTCTTATTATTTTTGTTTACATAAAATAACAAAAATATGAAAGTACAAAATGTATCCGAATACATCATACCCTACCACATTGCGAATAAGTTGCACTAAGTTATATAGTAGTTTTTAATCTAGAAATTATATTTAAGAGATAAGTATTTACTTAGTTGATAAATGTACTACTCAATATAACAATTTACAGTAACATTTTCGTATATATAAAATTTTTTGAGTCGAATTTTGTAAAAATCCTATTCTTGTATAGCATATACCGCTCCTAAAGACTTATTTTATTGACGGATAACATCATTGCATTGACGCAAGTGTTACTAACTTCAATATATAATCAAAATGCCGTTTCCAAAAGTGTGGTGTAGGGTGTATTTAAACTGCATTTGGGATGCATTGAAATTAACAATAATGAATGAATCAAGCATTTTCACAATTCCTATGGCCCAATACTCCCTGCTTCAGCAATAAACATTGTTAAAAGTTGTGTTTTTGCCACAAAAATATTGAAAACATTTTTAGAAAAAAAATGAAATTTTCAATTGTATTTATTTTTTTAATATTATTTTCAAGTGTCAATATTGGTCCAACCCAGCACACACAACGAGTGTATTTCAAATTTAGAATAATTTTTAATTAAAATCGTTATTGAATTGTTCAACTGAAATTTAATAAAAATAACTAATTAAAACAATTATTACATAAAATATCAAAACTTAATATTAAATAAAAATATAAAAAATTCTTAAACTATAGAGTTTGTGTTTGTTGGGTTATATATTTTTCAACTAATACACTCTCACGAATTAGGTTTTTGACAGCAGACTGTCTGTCACTCCCAGTTTCATTTCTATGTATACCTATTCTATGATCAAAACACTTTTGATTTTCAGCAGAAATTGAATCATATAAGGCATGCCAAGCCGAATTCAGATAAGGTGGTGGCAGTTCTGCAACAACAAAATTTTACATGAATTTGGTTTACGTAGATGTCAAAAACGGCGAATTCATTTGATGAAAAATTTTTGTAAAATGTTTATATTATATTAAAAAATAAAGATAAAGATATCAAAATTTGTTATTAAAATATATACTGAATTGAATAATGTTTGTTTTAAACGAAAAATTCTATTCCGGCAGCTTAATTTGCAAAATTTAAGTGAGTGCCTAAAATTAAGTAAAACTTAATTTTTCTGTGAAAAATAAACATAAGAAAGTACATATTCATGAAAATATTATATTACGAATGAATGAATATTTGTTGCGAATGGATAATTATATTCCGGCGAGGTAATTTTCAATATTTGGCAACAATGTAGCAGCCGCCGGACGGGTAAATATCTTTTATGAATTTTGTTATATAAAGCGTTCCGGAACAGACTTTTTTAGTTAATTTCTTTATCTACATCATGTTTATATAAAACAATATTGTTTAATTTGTTAACATTTAATAGATTTTAAAATTAAGCCATAACGTAGAAGTCAGCTGCCGCCAATCGGGTAAATACTTCATATGCGTTTCTTAGTATTAAGTGTTCCGGAATAGATTTTTTTAGTTAATCACGTTATATATTCAATTTTAATATAAAATATAAAACAAATATAATAATAGAAACAAATTATTTTTCTTAAATAACATATGTGTATACATACCAATTATGCCATTTTTTAAATAAAATGAGATCTGTTTACGAGATGCTTGGTATTTTCAGATTGCTTACATTAATAATTCAAAATATTAACGAAGTTTTACTCCGTTTAACGGTCATTTTTAAATATAAAAATGTAAACAATAACAAACTTTGACAACTACATAAACCAGGCCAATTAAGAAAAAAGGATCAGCTGATTGAATGATACCTTATATGAATTCGCCTTGATGCATTCATTGAAGAATAAACCCTACAAGAAATTAGGGTTCTACAGTTGAAACGAAAAGTCGACTTTTCGACTTTTTTCATTTAGTTTAAAGTCGACTTTTCAACTTTTTGCATTTTATGAAAAGTCGATTTTTAAACATTTCGACTTTTTTCGACATTTTCCGACTTTTCGATTTTTTCGACTTTTTGACTATTTTCGACTTCTTTCTACTTTTTTCCGACTATTTTTTGACTTTTCTCGAGTTTTTCCGACTATTTTAGAGTTTTTGACTTTTTTTCCACTTTTTTAAAATTTTTGACTTGTTTCTACAATTTTCGATTTTTCGACTATTTCCGACTTTTGACTTTTTTCGACTTTTACGACTTTTCGACTTTTTTCGACTTATCGGCTTTTTTCGACTTATCGACTTTTTTCGACTTATCGACTTTTTTCGACATTCAGACTTTTCGATGCACATAAAGAAAACAACCCGACGAAAAACAAACCGTAACAGCTGTTTTATCAAAATAAACATTTTTTTGGTGTGGTGAGTTATCTTTGTTTACAAATATGTGTTTCTGCACGTGGAAAAGACGCAAAAACTCGTTTTCATTATTTACATTTTTAATATGAGTTTATGCACGTGGAAAAAATTCAAAAAAATTAATTTTCATGATTTACATTAAAAAAATATTTTTGATCAATTAAAATATGTATATAAATGTGGAAAGGAAAAAATCTGATAAAATATAAATATATTTGGGATTATATCGTTACAGAATGACTTTTAATAAAAACATTCAAAAAATGTTACTATAGCGGTATATATAAAATGATATAAAACTGCTATCGGACGATCTTGTGCACGATAAAAACCTATATAGAACTTTAAGTTGGAAGTGTAGAAATGGGATGGCATACATTTTTTTCCGGATTTCATCGTACTAGGGTGTGTATTACAACAACAAACTTTTTTTTACAAAAAATGTTACTATGGTCGTATATATAAAATGATATATAATTGCTATCGGACGATCTTGTGCACGATAAAAACCCATATAGAACTTTAAGTTGGAAGTGTAGAAATGGGATATCATACATTTTTTCCGGATTTCATCGTTCTAGGGTGTGTACTACAACAACAAACTTTTTTTTACAAAAAATGTTACTATGGCCGTATATATAAAATGATATATAACTGCTATCGGACGATCTTGTGCACGATAAAAACCTATATAGAACTTTAAGTTGGAAGTGTAGAAATATGATGGCATACATTTTTTCCGGATTTCATCGTTCTAGGGTGTGTACTACAACAACGAACTTTTTTTTACAAAAAATGTTACTATGGCCGTATATATAAAATGATATATAACTGCTATCGGACGATCTTGTGCACGATAAAAACCTATACACACAGTCGATACCCGTTTTGAACACATTAACATTGACATTGTTGGTCCTTTGCCCACATCGAATGGTTTTCGATACTGTTTGACATGCATCGACCGATTTTCAAGATGGCCCGTCGCAATACCAATGGTTGATATAACAGCACAAAATGTTGCTAATGCACTTATTAACGGTTGGATATCCGTGTATGGCATTCCCTTGCGTATAACTACTGATCTCGGACGCCAGTTCGAATCAGCTGTTTTTAGGAATTAATGGAAATACTTGGAGTTAGACATTTTCGTACTACACCGTACCACCCGCAGTCAAATGGTATCATAGAGCGATGGCATCGCACGTTGAAAACTTCTATAAAATGTTCGGATCCAAACAACTGGGTTTCAGCCCTTCCATTAATACTGCTTGGCATGCGCACTACCGTCAAAAGCGACATTGGATTAAGTCCAGCGGAAATGGTCTTCGGATCTCCTTTAAGGATACCAGGTGCATTCTTAGTGCCACGTAGCAGTACTACCAGTGAGACAGAGTTTGCAGAATCCCTACGTAAGGCTTTACTAGATTTGCCTGTGACAAAGCCGCAACGTCATGGAGTTAAACAACATTTTATACAGCCAGCACTGAAAGATTGTAAGTATGTATTTGTTCGACTTGATCGTGTGCGAGCTCCTTTAGAACCTAGTTACGAAGGTCCATTCGAAGTTTTGTCCAGAAACGAAAAGCATTTCGTCGTCAAAATGAATCAACGTGAATCAAAAATATCAATCGATCGCTTAAAAGCCACATTTATTTATAATGATGTTCCAGATTCTACGGCAACATCACAACACAATGACAGCGAGGATCTACAACAGAACGACAACGATGAAATACAATACAATACCAACGAGGAACCACAACACAGTCCAGTTCCGAACCACAACATAGCAGTGACGAGCCAAATGTTTCAGCTCACGAGAATAATGAAATAGAAGAAGTACCTCAAGGACAACAAGAAAGAGTGACTTCATCAGGACGTCATGTTCGATTTCCCCTTAGATATCGTTAGTTCGGTAACTAGGTGGGGGGGTATTGTGGTGTAACGATTAATTTTGAAATTACGTTTACCAACACTAACATTTTGTTTTTATATTTTAACGTTTTAACACATTATGAATTAGAATTCTCTCGAATAGAAGTTTTTCGACTTCATTATTTTTTTTTTAAGTTAATGTAAAATTTATAAGTTTTTTAAGTAAAATAAATATTGAACATTAACCAACACGCTACAGTTCTATATAGGTTTTTATCGTGTACAAGATCGTCCGATAGCAGTTATATATCATTTTATATATACGGCCATAGTAACATTTTTTGTAAAAAAAAGTTTGTTGTTGTAGTACACACCCTAGAACGATGAAATCCGGAAAAAATGTATGCCATCATATCTCTACACTTCATACTTAAAGTTCAATATAGGTTTTTATCGTGCAAAAGATCGTCCGATATCAGTTATATATCATTTTATATATACGGCCATAGTAACATTTTTTGTAAAAAAAGTTTGTTTTTGTAGTACCCACCCTAAAACGATGAAATCCGGAAAAAAATGTATGCCATCCCATTTCTACACTTCCAACTTAAAGTTCTATATAGGTTTTTATCGTGCACAAGATCGTCCGATAGCAGTTTTATATCATTTTATATATACGGCTATAGTAACATTTTTTGTAAAAAAAAAGTTTGTTGTTGTAGTACACACCCTAGAACGATGAAATCCGGAAAAAATGTATGTCATCCGATTTCTACACTTCCAACTTAAAGTTCTATATAGGTTTTTATCGTGCACAAGATCGTCCGATAGCAGTTATATATCATTTTATATATACGCCCATAGTAGCATTTTTTGTAAAAAAAGTTTGTTGTTGTAGTACACACCCTAGAACGATGAAATCCGGAAAAAAATGTATGCCATCATATTTCTACACTTCCAACTTAAAGTTCTATATAGGCTTCTATCGTGCACAATATCGTCCGATAGCAGTTATATATCATTTTATATATACGCCCATAGTAACATTTTTTGTAAAAAAAGTTTGTTGTTGTAGTACACACCCTAGAACGATGAAATTCTGAAAAAAATGTATGCCATCCGATTTGTACACTTCCAACTTAATGTTCTATATAGGTTTTTTTCGTGCACAAAATCGTCCGATAGCAGTTTTATATCATTTTATATATACGGCTGTAGTAACATTTTTTGTAAAAAAAAGTTTGTTGTTGTAGTACACACCCTAGAACGATGAAATCCGGAAAAAAATGTATGTCATCCGATTTCTACACTTCCATCTTAATGTTCTATATAGGCTTTTATCGTGCACAAGATCGTCCGATAGCAGTTATATATCATTTTATATACGGCCATAGTAACATTTTTTGTAAAAAAAAAGTGTGTTGTTGTAGTACACACCCTAGAACGATGAAATCCGGAAAGAAATGTATGCCATCATATTTCTACACTTCCAACTTAAAGTTCTATATAGGTTTTATCGTGCACAAGATCGTTCGATAGCAGTTATATATCATTTTATATATACGGCCATAGTAACATTTTTTGTAAAAAAAAAGTTTGTTGTTGTAGTACACACCCTAGAACGATGAAATCCGGAAAAAATGTATGCCATCCCATTTCTACACTTCCAACTTAAAGTTCTATATAGGTTTTTATCGTGCACAAGATCGTCCGATAGCAGTTATATATCATTTTATATATACGGCCATAGTAACATTTTTTGTAAAAAAAGTTTGTTGTTGTAATACACACCCTAGAACGATGAAATCCGGAAAAAAATGTATGCCATCCCATTTCTACACTTCTAACTTAAAGTTCTATATAGGTTTTTATCGTGCACAAGGTCGTCCGATAGCAGTTATATATCATACGGCCATAGTATCATTTTTTGTAAAAAAAAGTTTGTTGTAGTACACACCCTAGAACGATGAAATCCGGAAAAAAGTATATGCATTCCCATTTCTACACTTCCAACTTAAAGTTCTATATAGGTTTTTATCGTGCACAAAATCGTCCGATAGCAGTTATATATCATTTTATATATGCGGCCATAGTAACATTTTTTGTAAAAAAAAAGTTTGTTTTTGTAGTACACACCCTAGAACGATGAAATCTGGAAAAAAATGTATGCCATCATATTTCTACACTTCATACTTAAAGTTCTATATAGGTTTTTATCGTGCACAAGATCGTCCGATAGCAGTTATATATCATTTTATATATACGGCCATAGTAACATTTTTTGTAAAAAAAAAGTTTGTTTTTGTAGTACACACCCTAGAACGATGAAATCTGGAAAAAATGTATGCCATCATATTTCTACACTTCATACTTAAAGTTCTATATAGGTTTTTATCGTGCACAAGATCGTCCGATAGCAGTTATATATCATTTTATATATACAACCATAGTAACATTTTTTGTAAAAAAAAGTTCGTTGTTGTAGTACACACCCTAGAACGATGAAATCCGGAAAAAAATGTATGCCATCATATTTCTACACTTCCAACTTAAAGTTCTATATAGGTTTTTATCGTGCACAAGATCGTCCGATAGCAGTTATATATCATTTTATATATACGGCCATAGTAACATTTTTTGTAAAAAAAAGTTTGTTGTGGTAGTACACACCCTAGAACGATGAAATCCGGAAAAAATGTATGATATCCCATTTCTACACTTCCAACTTAAAGTTCTATATGGGTTTTTATCGTGCACAAGATCGTCCGATAGCAGTTATATATCATTTTATATATACGACCATAGTAACATTTTTTGTAAAAAAAAGTTTGTTGTTGTAATACACACCCTAGTACGATGAAATCCGGAAAAAAATGTATGCCATCCCATTTCTACACTTCCAACTTAAAGTTCTATATAGGTTTTTATCGTGCACAAGATCGTCCGATAGCAGTTTTATATCATTTTATATATACGGCTACAGTAACATTTTTTGAATGTTTTTTATTAAAAGGCATTCTGTAACGATATAATCCCAAATATATTTATATTTTATCAGATTTGTTCCTTTCCACATTTATATAAATATTTTAATTGATCAAAAATATTTTTTTTTCCACGTGCATAAACACATATTGAAAATGTAAATAATGAAAACGAGTTTTTGCGCCTTTTCCACGTGCAGAGACACATATTTGTAAACAAAAATAACTCACCATACCAAAAAAAATGTTTATTTTGATAAAACATCTGTTACGGTTTGTTTTATTTTTCGTCGGGTTTTTATTATGTGACTTTTCGGCTTTTTTCGACTTTAATTCACAATTTCGACTTTTCGACTTTTTTCACAGACGATAGTCGAGTTATCGACTTTTTTGGAACAAAATAGTCGCCTTCGACTTTTTTCGACAAAAAGTCGATTGTTTGATTATTCGAAAGTCGATTTATAGAGCCCTACAAGAAATGTATGATCGAAACTAACACATACAAAATGATTTTACACACACTTGCAACATTTATCTCTAAAAATTGCTAAAAAAATAGTTAATGGATAATTCTATCAATAATGACGTTCAAATGACCGTTGATGTACACAATGTGTGACAAAGGGTTTCATTTGAATATGAAAGAGTGTAACAACTACATTAGACTGTTACTGTGTTTTCCGTCGTATAAATTAATTATTTTCATGAAAACCAAAGATCAAGAAGCGAAAAATTAAAAAATTCAAGGCTAAAATTATTAAAAGTAAATAGATTTATTATAAACTGAATTTAAAAACGGTGCAGGAAGTGGAACTGAGAATATACTCTTCGGAGTTTATTCTATCTGTGGTAATATGAATACATATTTACTTTTAATTTTTACATTTCAATATTTATATGTATTTCTTTACAGACAGTTTATTACCACAAATTAAAAGGAGCATAAGAGGATTTTACATTCTGTGAGGTATGTAAAATGATAGTTAATTTATATATATGCTTACTATGTATATTAATTAAATTAAAAAATATATATGTTAATAAATTGTGTTTTATTATAAATTGGTATAGCCTCAGATTTAACGGATAAATTCATCAAGTGTGATTGGTCAACTGTGATGGATATATCCTTAAAGAATGATTAGTCAATCGTGACTAACATTTCCTTGATTGGTAAAAAGCAAAAGAATGAGCAGCACAAATATATGTTTTAAAGTCGATAGAATTCATAAGTGCAAGGGAAAAGAAAAATCACATGCACACAAATGTTTCCATCACTTTTGTCCATTTGCCTTAAGAAACTGATAGAAACTTTGCTTTACGCTCTGATAGAAATAATACATCAGTAGTGCCAGTCAAATGACCGATCAAATGACTTTCACTGTTCTTGTGGGGAAGGGCCCTTCAGTCGATCACACTTTACGTACGACAAGTCCAATAAAAAAGTAAAATGAAATTCCATCCGTGTCGTATGATTTATATTTTTTGTGTTTACACGATTGGTATAGAACAATTAAAAAGTCAGGTAGAAACAGCTTTTTCACTTTTTATGCGTGTTAACATAAAAATACATCCCTGATCTAATGAGACCGGCTTTGCGTTTAGACGATCCCATCCGTACACTTCTACACATAATTTTGACAGATCATATTACTTGTGTGATCGTGTAAAGCCGGCTTAAGAAGCATAAATTAATTTTTATTAAATTTTTGCTGAGACAACAATTTTACTGAAATACCAAAAAAATTTCCATTATTTATTTTCTGAAACATAATGCTGGAGTTAAATTTTTTATTTTAAGTAAATTAAACATAATTATGTATCTAAAAGTTGAAAAATATCAGCCGTAAAACTGAAAGTCTTTGATAATTTGTAAATTGATATATGGACCTTTAACAGATTTTATAATTTTCCCCAAAAGGTCCAATACACAACAATATGCTTTTATGCTCAAACCATATATGACACCATCATGCTTGTACAATTTTAATTATTTCAGAAATTCTATGTGGTAAAGGTCGTTGAAAATAATACAAATATTACAAAAAACTGATATATTTCGTTTAATGCAAAGTTTATGTCCACCTACTTTTCCAGCTTTTACTTCAGTAAATCAAAAATTCCTCAAACTTTCTAAAAATTACTGAACAATTTAATTTTAATCTTAATTAATCATTAAAACATATTTTTTTCATTATTTCATAGATTTCATTTTTCATTAAACTTTGTTACTTAAAATTTTTACTTTCCGCGCCGTTTCGAATTTTTTGTCAAGTTCACTTTACACTAATTTTTTTTTTGCATAAACACTCTTATTCACAAATTCCAAATAACTTACTTAAATGGCAGATAGTTCTCACAAAAATAAATTACTTGCATGCGAGAAATGATATGGCACAATCGTACCACAACCCCATACATGTTCAATGCTGGGTTTACCACTTTAGTGAGGAGGGTTTGTGATGATGTTTGTAACAATAATATTGATCCTATACCCACCTTAAAGTATACCAATCGGCTTAGAATAATTTTCTGAGTCTGATTTCTGTCTGTCTGTCCGTCCATGTAAACATTTTAATCAACTGAACCCGCCAATGTACAGTTGTATGGGGCCTAGGTACACAATTATGTTTAATATAATTCAAGTTTTATACTAGCCCTAATGACCCTCATAAACTTTGTAATTAATGAGGCCCTAATTTGACCCTAGCCTCTATAAAAAGCCCCCATCAAAATTTTACTTAAATATCCACAGTTTTATTAAACAATAAATGGCTTAAGTAATTCTAAGGCAAGGTACAAATCAACTTATACTCTATTTACACATATACAAAATATAGTAGATTTCGTTTTAAATCTTTTCAAACATCTAGACCGTTTACACTTATTATTTTTGGCATTTAGGAAGATTTCATTTTTCGAACATTTCTTGAAATTGAGCTTGATGTGAAACATAAGAAGGAAAAATTGGATATTTATTAACATTTTATTTATAATAAAAAAATAGATATTTAAATATAATATTACTTTCTATTTTAAATAAACTTTTCATTCATGTTTTTCAATTTATAAAATTTTGTTGACAAATAATATTTTTTTGTTTCTATTGTTTTTCTCGTTATTCTTGTGTAGCGTCGTAATTTTTAGTATTATTTCGGAAAAAAACAGAGTTGCATCGCTAAAAACTATTAGATTTTGAGTAGATTATAACGAAATCTAGTTACGAAGTAGATTTTGTTTTGTATGGAAAATCTAGTAAACATTAACTAGATTTGGCTCGAAATCTCATAAGTACTAGATTTCGTGGATGTGTAAATGGGGTATTAAAAGCTTTATTATGAAAACTAAATCACATTTTATTCGTATACAGGTGTTGGGTATTATATGGTCGGCCTCGCCCGACTATAACTCCTTACTTGTTTTAATTTGTTGTTATTTTATACCAATCGTGTTAACACAACAAATATAAATCATACGACGTTTATTCCTTTTTTTGTTGTACGGATTGAACTTCATTTTACTTTTTTATTAGACTACGTACCTAAAGTGTGATCGTGTGAAGTATCCTTATATCACAGAGTATATAAACGTACTACACAAAATTTTGACAAATCATATTACTTGTGTGCTCGTGTAAGCCACCTAAAACCCCGGATGACGCCGGGTACAAAAATCTTGTGTGTAAACACATAATTAACAAACAACCCCTCGTAATAATAGTTGTTTGTATGGCAACTTCTAATGAAGTATTGATTTTTGGATCAACCCAGATAATAAATATATTTAGAATTATGCATAGGACAAACAATTGCAGTAAATTTTAAGTGAAAATATTAATAATTTTCTATATAAGATAAATAATTATTATTGACAATTATTTATGTCTAATAAATGTCTTATAGGTACATAAATTTAGTTTCTGTACGTGTTACTTAAAAATAAAAATAACTTATTTGGACTAGTGAAATATAAACAGTTAAAAGTAAGTATAATTTTATTTACATTTTCAAAACAATTTTGTGCAGCTATTTAATACATATAATATACATATTTTTAAACTAATGCAGTGTTTAAATCGTTCTATAGTTTGTAAACTTAAAGATTATATTATTTTATATATTATATTTTGTATATGCAGTACAAAAAACTAATATGTTAAAAATTAAATATAAGCTGTTATCAATTTTTAATAACTTTGGCATGAAAAAAGTCTAATATTTTTTTTAACAATTTTATAGAACAAAAAAGTATTCATAAACGTAAAATACCTTATATAAACATTCGACAAATAAAAGAAATTTATTGTAGGCTCGACCCTTCTTTAAGCCAACAATAAGTTAATATTTTTAAGCTATTTTAAATAAATAGCTTAAATAAATAAACCATTGACAAATGAAGCATGGATGCGAATCAGCGCATAATTGTCTTCTCAAAATCGCGTTTTTTGCATAATTATATTAAACTATGCTTTTTACATTTATTCCTAAAAATGTAAATTGAAAAATATAAATTTTTCCATAAAATACATACAGTGTCTCTCATAAGTATTCGAATTTAGGTATAATATAAAAATAAACTGAATTTAATAACATATTTTGTATGCTAAATATATAAATAAATTTGTTAAATTCTCTAGACAGTCCTTAGCTTTGATATCACGCTTTGTAAAACATTAAAAATCCACACTTACTTAAATAAATTTAGCTTTATTTAAAAATAGTCTATAAAATTACCTCACAAAATTATACGAATTTTTTTCTGTATTTCATATTTGACTATATTATACGAAACACAAAAATTAGAATTGAATGTTTTTTTTACTAAAAATCGTTTTAATGGGTTACTTTCAACAGAATGGATATATTTTTGGACCATTTTGTCCACAATTTTGGGACATTTGTACCATATTTTCATACAATATCATTAAAAGTACGATTTTTGACCATAATTGGCGTTATTTTCTCTTTTTCAAGAGATAAAACCAAAATTTCATATTGGGATTCAATAGATTCCTTCAGGTATCTAAAAATAATAATAATTTGTTTTTAAGCATTCAATGATATATTTTTGGTATCGTTCTTCTGTTTCTAATTGAATTATCTGGATCTTAAGTCCCTTTTCGTAATACTAGGATTGATATTTTCCAACAAAGTTGGCTAGTATATATAATTGTAGATATTAACATTAATATATTTTAAATTTTCAAGACATCGTAGCGGTGTACAACTACAAAACATGCCTTAACAAGACGTCATCCTATACAGTAGATTTTAGTTTTTACTACTCATAACATTCACGATTATGTTGCCCATTACATCAACACTGTATGTAAAAAATGTTGGGCTTATTTTGATCATAGTAGATAATATTTAAACAGATATCAATATTTTTGAGTTAGACCATAATGATATGGTGACATTCAGCCTAGAGGCCATTGGTTATAGAAATAATGATTCCACTATATTGAATGGCGTTACTTCGAGGCATGCTTTGGAATTATAAACTTCCACAATATATTGAAAACTTAAAATGTATAACAGCTGATATCTAAAACAATATATAGAAGACAAGTTTCCCCGAAAATTTTTGACCCTAGTATTATAAAAATGGACTTGAGTTCCAATAAATTGAATTAGCGATAGAAGAATGATTCCAATAATATATCTTGAAACGTTTAAATACAGATTCTTGTAATAAAAAATATTATTTTTAAATACCCCAAGGGGTATATTAAATCCCAATAACAAATTTTGGTTTTATCTCTGGGAAAAAGTAGAAAAAAATACAAATATTGCCAAAAACCGCCATTTTAATGATATTACATAAAAAGATAGTACAAATGCCAAAAAATTGTGGACCAAATGGCCCAAAAATATATTCATTCGGTAGATAGTTACCCCTTAAAACAATTTTTAGCAAAAAAAATCATTCGATTCTAATTTTTGTGTTTCGTATAATATAGTCAAATATGAAATACAGAATTCGTATATTTTTATGAGGTAATTTTTTGGACTTTTTTTAAATAAAGCAAAATTAATTTAAGTAAATGTGAATTTTTAAAGTTTTAAAAAGCGTGATATTAAAGATAAGTACTGTCTAAAGAATTTAACAAATTAATTTACTAATTTTGCATATAAAATATGTTATTAAATCTGGTTTCTTTTCATACTATACCTAAAATCGAATACTTATGAGAGACACTGTATATAGTTTTAAAATCACGATTTCTAAATACTATTTATTTTTTGGTTAAAAAATATCATGATTTTAAGGTTTTTTTCTTTAAAAATTTTAATTCTAATTGCACCAAATTTGCAGAATGGTTTTAAATTTATTAATTTTTTAATTATATTTTATTTTTTTTTGGAAATAATTCTTATATGAAAGTGTCCACACTTTCATATAAGAATTATTTAAGTATGAAAGTGTGGACAAGAAAAAGGGTGTATATCCATAACTACAGTTATATTTTAAAAAATTATTATTTTTTGTTGTTGTCGAATTTGATAATGAACTATGATAAATATGTGGTTCGCTGATTTTCACAATAACGCAATAAAGTGCGATTTATGAATTTTCTAAGAAAGTTTTTCTAAGTAGAATTTTTACTATGCTATTTTTATTTATTATTATACCTAATTAATTGATTAAGATACCAGAAAATATGAAATCAGCTAATAGGAATTTTTGAAATATATAGAATAGGTGGGATTTTTTAGGTAAATATATGAAAAAAACAAGTAAAAAATTATAGTCGTGCGGAGCCGATCATATAATACCCTACACCCGTTACAAAAAGTAAAATGTAAAACATTTAAGTTGTATTGTACCTTGCCTCAGATATACATTTATTGTTGAACAAAACTGTGGACATTGAAGTCAAATTTTGAAGGGGCTTTTTATAGGGGCTATGGTCAAATGAGTCCCTATAATAGAGTTCATGAGGGTCACCAAAGCTAGTATAGAACTAGGTTTTGCAACTTTTTGTCGACATACGACTATATTTAACATAATTAGGAACTTAAAAGCCCTATTTCACGGGTCTAGTTTAATGGGGGCTAGGTGAAATAATGCACCCATGTTAACCATTTTCAATTTCATTCCAAAACCATTTGATTCGACAATTGGATCTCCGCTCCGAAACGACCCGATTCTCTATCTGCCAAAGATTGTCAACTCAGCCACAGCTGTATCAACCCGAAGTTTTTTTCCCAGTAAAGAACATTCAGTTACAGCTCACCTGTTACAACAACAAGCATTTTCTATAGGCTTCGTCTACGTTACCATAGAAGATCATGTGCCAAATTTCATTGAATTATCTCCAGTTGAAAATGATTCTGACTCGATTGGTATACTTTAAGATGGGTAAAGGACCATTATTATTGTGCGTTACAAACATCAGCACAAACCCAATATACCCATCTCTCTGAATTGGTCTAGGTTATAAATACTGTCCGATCCTTCATTCTATATAGGTAGAGTTGATTATTTTTCTTTAAAAACAGTTTTACATTCAAGTTGTCTATACACAATTTTCGAGCATAAAGGACGCTATAACAAATAAAATAAATAAAAATAGAAAAAGTAAACTTAATGTAGAGCAGTGGAAAAATCATAAAATAAAGACATTAAAAAATGCGGGTAAAGAATATATAAGAAGAGATGGAATAGTTGTATCTAAGAAGTGTTCTCCAAGAATGGTGAATATAGAATTAACATTGTATATTTAAAACTTGTAAATTATTTTTAAATATATAATTTTACCAGTGCATCAAAATATTGCAAAAATTATACAGTGTCTCTCATAAGTATTCAAATTTAATGTATTATAATAACAGATATCATTTTATAATAGATTTTGTTGGAAAAATAAATTTATTATGTTGTTCAGACAGTCCTTAAATTTTATATCAGATTTTAAAAAATGAAAAAAAAAAAATAGTGTAACAAAAGTATTCGAATTTTTTGTATACATCATATTTAGATTAGTATTATGAAGTAAAAATAAGTAATTAAAATGAAATTAATATTTTGTATAGTAGCCTTTGTTTTTAAAAACAACTTCCAAGCGTTGTGGGTACGTTTCTAACAATTTATGGAATAGTTCTGGCGTTATTATGTACCATTCTTCATGCAAAGCAACCGCATGGTGGTTTTGGAGGACAATGAGTGATGTAGAAGTTCAATGGAATTTAAGACCAGACATTAACTCCATTGAAAATTTGGTGAAAAAAGTTACTTATTGTAATAAGTCTTAATTACATTAATAAATTTTAGCAGTCGGGACACAGATCCACAAAATATGATGGAGCAACTTGGGTCCTTTACAATTTTAAGTTAGATAATTCCAAGGCATCTCCAAACTTTCGCCATAACATTTGACGACCATCTGAGCCAAAAATAGATTTGTTCTCATCGTCGAAGATAACATCCTTCCAGAATCCAATATTCCTACTTATGAGTCTATTTGCGGAGTAAAGACATTTATTATCAATTAACTCTGATTTGAGCGGTTTCCACATTTGTACTTCACCATGAAAATTATAGCTCCTAAGTTCTTTGCGTACAATTGCGACACTAATTTTTATTCACAGGCTGATAGATGAAGGTTCCTTCGGTATTTCCTCAGTATTTCTCTGTTGTCCTGTATTGACAGCAGTTTTGGACGACTTGATAGTAAATACTAGATGGTAAATGCTAGATGTAATTCTTTGTTTCATGCGTGTAATGACAAAATGTATTGTCGATGGGAATCTATCAAACATTTCCTATATGTATTTAATTGATCGGCTTTGATTAAACAGATATAAATTATTTTTTTTAATTTGAACTGATCAAGCCTTTTTCTTTGAACATTTTAAGCGCTTATACAGGAAGAATTTACAACATAATTATGCAATTTTCGAAAAAAAAATATATTGTTAAATGTTCCATATAAACACTACCTGTATAAAAGGTTAATTAATGGGCAATAAAATACGTATTCAAGGATTCCAAAAAAGTTCTTAGAAAAAATTCGAAACCGTTAATGAGTTTTTATTACTTTTTTCTTGTATTTCGTAAAAATAATAAAAATAAAATTTATTAAAAATTTTTTAATATTATTATTTTTAAAGTAGCATCATAAAATATCACAGTAATTCATAAAAAAATAATAAATTCGAACTTCTATCTCACAGAAGTATACGAATTTGGTTGTACTTTGAAAAGAAACACAATTTAAAATTATTTTTGTGTGTGAAATGAATAATTAAATTTGTTATATTGTCTAGAAAGTCCTAAGGTATAATATCACACTCTTTAAAATTTGGAAAAATTACATTTACCTCAATTGATTTAACTTTGTTTTAAAAAAGTCGATAAAATTGCCTCACAAAAGTATTCTAATTTATCCTGTATTTCATATATGACCACATTATACGAAACACAAAAATTATAATCGCGTGATTTTTTGCATAAAATTGTGTTAAGGGGTTACTATCAATCGAAATATATTTTTGGCCCATTTGTTGGAGCATTTGTTGCATCTTTTCATGTAATATCATTAAAATGGCGATTTTTTACCATATTTGCATTTTTTTGCTTTTTTCAGAAATAAAACTAAACTTTAATATTAAGATTTAAAATACCCCTTGAGGTATATAAAAATAATAATTTTTGTCATAAGGATCTGTACTTAAAAGTTCCAAGGTGTATTTTTGGTGTCGTTCTTCTGTTTCTAATTGAATTGTTTGGATCTTAAGTCCCTTTTCGTACCACTAGGGTCGATATTTTCCGACAAAGTTGGCTAGTATACATTCATGTACATATCAATACATTATAAAGGTATAAAATTCTAAAACATGCATTTACAAAACGTCATCCTATACAGTAGATTTCAGTTTTTAATATTCGTTTATGTTGGCCATTACAACAACACTGTAAGTCCAAAATTTTGGGTTTATTTTGATCATAGTAATCAATATTTAAACAGATATCGATATTTTTGAGTTCGACCATAATGATATAATGGCATGCAGCCTGGACGTCATTTTGGTTTTATCTCTGGAAAAAAGAGAAAATACTACAAATTTTGCTAAAAATCGCCATTTTATTGATATTAGATAAAAAAAGGGTACAAATCCCCAAAAATTTTAGACCAAATGGGCCATCATTTCGGTTGATAGTAACCCCTTAAAACAATGTAAAGCCAAAAACCATTCGATTCTAAAATTTGTTTTTCATATAATATGATCACATTTGAAATACAGGAAAAATTCGTATACTTTTGTGAGGCAATTTTATGGACTTTTTTAAAAAAAGCTAATTTAATTAAAGTAAATGTAAATTTTTCAAGTTTTAAAAAGCGTGATACCAAACCTAAGGACTGTCTAGACAATATAACAAATTATTTTATTTTTTTGCACACAAAATATATTATTAAATTTGGTTTCTTTTCATAGTTTACCTAAATTCAAATACTCATGAGAGACACTGTATGTGTGAAACAGTATGTGTTAATAAACCTCAAAGGAAAAAACGAAAAATATTATATCAAAACGACAAACAACAATTCTTCACTATTTATATTAATATGTCAAGAAAATGCAATTGTGCAAAAATTATTTTTGGAGGCATTCCAGTTTAAAGAAAAACGAATAAGAGTGTTAATAATAAATAAAAAACGGCAGCACACTTATTGATATGCGAGGTTCCCATAACAACAGGACAAACAAATTTTAACTCATGTAATAAACAAAATGAAAAGTTTTGAGGACGGCATAAATTTAAAAAAATATCTACCTGCCGACTTATCTGTAAAAAATGTTTGAAATGTAAAAAGAATTATACCCTTTGGATAATATACACTATAGATCATATTATCAAACGTTTAACACAGAGTTCGAACTTGGCTTTGACTTACCCAGGTCCGATACATGCAAAACGTGTGACGAATTGTTCACAAAATTCAAATGACGATGTAGAAATGAACGCCATTTCCAATGAATTAGAAAAACATCAGGAAAGAGCTGAAGTTACATATGCATTTTATTTTATTGTAGTCTCGACCATTCTTAAAGCCAACAATTATATAATTATTTTACATAATTTTACAGATAATTATTGGTTGATAGCGAAAACTTATTATGTTTCCTTTTAAAATAAAATCTAAAACTATTTCAACGCTTACGTGTTTGTAAAAAAAATCCCAGAAATTTTTAAACGGTTTTTTTTTCGAAAAACCTCAAATCTTGGCATTTTTGGATTAATAGATGAATATTTGACAATGTACGTTTGTCATCCAAATGGTCAATATCATTTGGATTGCCTTTTCATAGCTTGTGTATTAAACATAATCATAATGTCTAAATTATATCGATTGAGTGTTATACCAATGCAAAATAAATTCGCCGGCGTTAAAATTAGTCAAATATCAAAGAAACTTACCAACATTTGGAAAAATTTATCAAAAATTATAATAAAAATAAGTAAAAACTAGTGAGAACATATTTATTCGGCTGTTCCCAATAGTATATACCTTTCATCATGATGTGTTAAAAAGCAGTTAGTAAAAATTTTATTACAAAATAATATAAATCGTAGAAAAAAACAAAAAAGTATCAGAAAGTCTTATTTTAAAGATTTTCAATCAATCAGAGTGCTAACATTGAAGGAAACATACTGCGACCGTCCTGAAATGTAGGAGTATATTAATTTACATGGCGGTTTTGAAAAATTAATGTAACTTCTGAGCTTATCTACAAGAGTGTATTAATGCGATAAAAAGTTTTACTAAGATCTAGTGGAATTAACGTACAATTTCTTTGGTTATTTAATTTGGTTCTAATAGTTTCGGTAAGAGATAATACTAAAGACGTTAAGTTGAGATTACGTTGGAATGCAAATTGACTAGGGTGGATTAAAGAATATTGTGTACAATAATCAAGTATTTGCTTTTTTTATTATATTTTCTATAATTTTTGACATAGCAGGTAAAATGCTTATGGGTCGTACGACTCTGCCTAATTTCCCGGATGTTGGAAACTTAGAACATGTGAAGTTTTATAAATTTAATAGGAATTTTGTCATGACCAATACTGGTAATGTCTTCAAAATTTTAAAAATTCAAGGTTTCAGGTATTGTTCTGCTTGAAATTGTCCAAAAAACATAAGCTATTTCTTCCGCGTCTAAATCACTACATTCAGAGTTTTTGAAATCAACAATACCCAGTTTACGTATTCTATTTCATAATGTACTATTACCAGCTACACTGAACAAAGTTTCTATAGCTACACTGAACAAAGACGGACGGACATGTCTTAATCAAAAAATGATTCTGAATCGATCGGTATACTTTAAGGTGGGTATTAGACCAATATTTTTGTGTGTTACAAACATCAGCACAAATGTATAATACCCTGCTCACTATAGTTGTGTAGGGCATAATAAAAAATATAAGCTTACGGTATTTTACATGACAGAAGAGAGTGACTTATCTGTGTGATCAATTTGAACAAAACTTCTTAATAAAAAAAACAATTAAAAAGATATCTGAATTACATACCAAATTAACAGTGTGTATTTATATAGCTATTAATTACCTAAATATTTTATAGTGTACCTTAAATATGAACGAACTACCAGACACCGGTGGCACCGTACACCACTTAATATAACAAGTTCTGGTCCAAAATACCTTATAATAACCAGAACTGAAGAGGGCAAAACTCTTACCAATGTGTTTCTTTTTTTAATTAAAAAAAGTTATAGATGGTACTTGTGGTGAAGTGTCAGAATGCATAAAACTTAGAAATTGCACTATTTGAGTCCGTACAAAAAATCTCAACCAGGCTAATAAATTAATACAATTGAATAATCTATGTGAAAACATAAACATCCTAGTAACATGGCATAATTCCTTAAATTATGTCAAAGGGGTTATATATTCAAATGATTTAAGAGAAATCCCAGACAATGAAATCTTAAATCTTTGCAGATGATATACAACTTTTATTTTCTGGTCATCTTCAGCTTCTTGATGTGTTTCAATATGATATAAATCTTATATTATCTAATGTTTCTGGATGGATGAGAGAAAATAATCTGAAGATAAACCCTGCAAAGACTAAAGCTATGCTTTTTAAGCCGCATGGTTCCGAAGTGCATTTATCTATTACAGTTGATGATGAACCTATTGAGTTCGTTGAATGTATCAAATGTCTTGGAATTCAGCTGGATAAACATCTAACTTTTTCCCAACATATTAATTTTCTGAGCTCTAAAATTAATTTTACTCTAAGTAAATTATATTCCTTAAATTTGTATTTACCACTTTCTATTCGAAAAACTATTGCACATTCTTTGCTAATGTCTAACCTATTGTATTGTATTGAAGTTTATTCTGGATGTAATGCTCAGGAGTTTAATAAGTGTTTACTACTTTTTAACAGAATAATACGTTATGTCTATCAATTAAAAATGCATGATCATGTGTCTGACTATGTTAGAGATTTCTTGGGTTGCTCTTTTATGAATTTTGTTCAAATCCGTTTGTTATTGTTCTTTTATAAGGTAGTAAGAGCTAATTGCCCTGAATATGTTAGAAATACTTTTGAATTTTTGCATTCTGACAGAAATCCTCAAATTTTAATTCCTATAATAAATCGAACCACTTACGAAAGATCTTTTCATGTGCGAGTTTCTAAACATTGGAACTCACTTCCTCGAACTCTTAGATGTTTTGATTTACGATTTACAACATTTAAAACGCAGCTTTTTGAATATGCATCCACTAATGTGATTTAATGTATTTATTACTTTTTTGCAATGAATTTATATGAATATATAAATTATACAGCGCTAATAGATATTATCATATATGAAGTTATTTACACACACATATGTACACATAAGCAATTCATTTTTGTAGTCAGCCTCTTATGTAATAATGAAATTATCTGTAATATTGATTTAAGTTTCCTATTTTAACATATGCTAGTCTACCAACTATATATGGCCCTATGGGCTCGGTTGGTTTTTCGTAAATAAATAAAATAAATAAAATAAAACGAACTCAAAAACCAAAACGTTATAAAAATTGAAAAAATTAAAACAAAAGTTAATAATACAATTGAGGATACCGGTCTTATTATAATTACTTTCGGATTTACTGCTCTGCAAACTGTGCTTAATATTGGTTACGAGCGTGTAAAAATTCGAACATATATACCATTATTACTTAGATGTAAACAATGCTTACGATATGGACATATAGCAAGAATATGTAAAAATCTAAAAATATGTCCCAACTGTTCTAAAAATTTCCATATCTGCGAAAACGAACTATGCATAGAAACAAAAAAAATGCTCAAACTGCAAAGAATTTAATTCTTTGGACCCCAATCATTCAGTTTATGATAAAAAGTGCCCAATATTCTTAAAAGAACGCGAAATACAAACAAAAGTAACACTTGAAAAAGTAAAAAAAAACAGCAAACTCTATTTAGAAACAACGTCACCCAAATACGATTCTATCTTACTCTGCTTCTATTCCCTCACACATGTAGACTTAACCTTTTGCTCCCCAGACATTGCTACTGCGGCAGATTGGGACATTGAGAAACACCGTATAGCAGCGATCATTTTCCGATTTCAATTTCTATATATTTTCATCAAAGGGGAAAAATGAAAACTATAAACCAAAATAAAAAATTATTAATGCAAATTGGGAAAAATACATATTGAACAGTGTTAAATTTAGTTCAATATTAATAAGGAAACTGGAAATATATGGAGGATATTGAACCAGGCGGCAAATGATTCTATACCAAAAACATCCATTAAATGGTGGAATGAGCATCTCCAGAAACTAAGGAAACTAAAAAACGGGAATGGAAAAAGTTCAATAGAGATATGTCTAAAACTAATCTCATAAATTACAAAAGAGCAAATGCTTTATTTAAAAGGGAGATAAAACTTGCCAAGAATACGTCAATACAAAAATTCACATCATCTATAAATCCATCATCCAGTTTGAAAAGTATTTGGTAGAATATCAGAGCATTCACTGGTTATAAGAATACACATCATAGAATGGAAATTGCAGAGATTTTATGTAAATTTTGATTTCAATTTCTTGATTTTTACATCAAAGGGGAAAAATGAAAACTATAAACCAAAATAAAAAAATATTAATGCAAATTGGGAAAAATACATATTGAACAGTGTTAAATTTAGTTCAATATTAATAATGAAACTGGAAATATATGTAGGATATTGAACCAGGCGGCAAATGATTCTATACCAAAAACATCCATTAAATGGTGGAATGAGCACCTCCAGAAACTAAGGAAACTAAAAAACGGGAATGGAAAAAGTTCAATAGAAATATGTCTAAAACTAATCTCATAAATTACAAAAGAGCAAATGCTTTATTTAAAAAGGAGATAAAACTTGTCAAGAATACGTCAATACAAAAATTCACATCATCGATAAATCCATCATCCAGTTTGTAAAGTATTTGGTAGAATATCAGAACATTCACTGGTTATAAGAATACACATCAAATTAATTGCATTGCAACCGATTACTCAATGTCTAACTTTACTGATAATAGAATGGAAATTGCAGAGATTTTATGTAAATTTTGGTTTCATAACTCCAACGACGAAAACTTTTCTTTAGACTTTAATGAAAGAAGGTAGTATCCAACAATCTAGCTGAAATTATACCAAGTGAGGAAGCAAAAGTAATAGAACGGAACACAAGCTATATAGAATTAGAATTAGCTCTTTCTAGGCTAAAGGACAAATCTACGGGTTTAGATAGGATTCTATATGCCATGATTAAACAATTACCATATTCAGTTAAACTAAGAGAGTTGTCTTTATTTAACTGGATTCTTAACAATTTTATACCACAACAATTCAAAAATAGTATTATATTACCCATCCTGCATCATACAGACCTATATCTTAATCCATGTTTGGCAAAAGTTTTGGATAAGATTGTTTCAAAAAGACTATGGTGGTTTGTACTTAACAACAAACTATTGGATAGTCATCAATACGGATTCAAAAAGGGAAATTCAACAAATGATGCTCTACTTTATATAGACCACCAGACTGCTAGCTGTATTTCATTTAGAAAACACCTTACGCTAATTTCTTTAGATTTTGAGAAAGCATACGACAAAATTGGTATCCACACAATTATTGACCAACTAAGATCATGGAAAATTGGACCAAATATAATCCGATACATTATAAAATTTAAGACAAATAGAAAGATTGTAGTTAGGATTGGTAGACAACATTCCAACTCTTTCCCCTTACATAATGGCATACCTCAGGGACCGAGAGGGGGGGTCATTCTGTTTTTAATCGCCTACAATAAACTGTGCAATATAATATCTTTTCACAAGGAAATCGATTTTACCGCCTTGCAGATGCTTCAACATTATTATTTGAGAAAAAGTAACACCGTAATTATATAGACCATATTTTCCAAGACATTATGGGCTGGTGAAATTACTCAGGGGCGGTCCTGTCGTCCTCAAAATGTAAATATATCCATCTTTGTAGGAAATTAAAATGTAGACCATTATTATAACTTAATAATTTTCAATTTCAGGAAGTAAATAACCTCAGAATTTTAGGGCTTTATTTTAGATTAAACGAATCATAAACGCAGCCATAAGACTATCCTTAGGAGCATTCCGCACGACACCAATTAATAACATGCTAGTTGAATCTGGCATCTTGCCATTAGAATCTCAGAGAAATTTGGCAACATCAAAATTATTTAAATCAATACACAACAATCCACTAATAGAACAAAAACTAATAGAACAAATTTTCCAAAATATAGGAAAAAGGATATGGAACTTTATAATAAATTCTACTATTTAAAGAACGTTTGAATTTTGTAAAACGCTACAGCTGCCCACTCAATTTCCTATTTGTACTAAAAGCAGTAGACAACCACCATGGGATTTCAAAAATGACATCGATACAACACTCAACCTTTTCTAAGGAAATTACATTACCCGCCCACTTTAAAATATTATTTTGTTCGATGAAGGAATGTTTGGAACAATTTAATTTTATTTATACTGAAGGGTCAAAGAATGATGACTCTGTAGGTTACAGTATAGTGAATGAACAGCAAATATTAAAATCTTCAATCTTACAAAACTATCCATTAATATTTTTAGCAGAACTAATATTTGGGCTTTGAAATGTGTCAAGGATAAACATGGAAAATTTGCAATATGCACAGATTTACTATCTTGCATAAAATCAAAAACAAATATACACAGAAAAAAGATTCAGCATAAATACTATGAACTGCTTTCATTGATAAAAGTTAATAATATTTAAGTGTAAGTTCCTAAATTGTATGAATTTTTAATTTTTTTTTTTCAAACATAATCTAGAAGCCTTGACTTAAAATATTTCAAATGTATTTTTAATTTCTATTTGTTAAAAAAAATGTTTCAAATTTTCTTAAGAAAATTTTGTGTTTGTTTATGATTTTTAGAATAAAATCGATGAAATCTGCGCGTAATTGGCGGGATTTTATGAAGAAAAGATATTTAGGTATGTTTGCTGATGTTTTCTTGTTTAAGATTTAGTTTTTCAGCATTTCAATTTGTATTTTATAATTATACAAAATACGCTAATAAAGGATTATTATCTACTAAATATGGAAACAGATTAGTGGATAATAGACTTTGTTATCAATTTTTCATGAATATTGCAGAAAAAAAGTAAAAATTTAAAAAATTTCGTCATGTACATTTAATATTTTGAATGAAAATGGTTTGGGAAAAAAGTCATGTTCGATTCATACAATTAATTACAAAATTCATTCGAGTTATGTATTAATTTTTATACCCTTCACCTTCGTGAGAAGGGTATATATAAGTTTGTCATTCCGTTTGTAATTTCTATAATATAATTTTCCGACCCTATAAAGTATATATATTCTGGATCCTTATAGGTAGCGGAGATGATTAAGCCATGTCCGTCTGTCTGTCTGTCTGTCCGTCCGTCTGTCTGTTTGTATGTTTGTTAAAATCAGTTTTTAGAAGACCCCAGATATCTGCGAGATCCGAATCTTCCATAATTCTATCAGACATACGACCGGCAAGAACGCTATTTAAAATCAGCAAAATCGGTCCATAAATAACGGAGATATGAGCAAAAAACCGAGACAACCTCTGAAAATTTCATATAAAATTTAGATTTTTTATTCATGCTCAGACAGAAACTGCAAAAAACAAAAACAAAATACATAACAATACGGTAAATATTGTTATTGTAATTTGTTTATAAAAGCAAAGCAGAGCAAGAGCAGCAGAGCAAGAGTAGCAGAGCGAGAGCAGCACTAATGTTTTGTTATTGGCTAGAAATATGAAATTAAGTATGTAGAGCCTGGATTAAGTGAGAACCTATAAAAGGGGACTTTCTGGTACTTTTTCGTTCTTCAAAAGGTATTTTTTTAAATTTCTATAATATTGAACCTAGAAACATGAAATTAAGTATGCATGGCCCGGATTAAGTGAGGACCCAAACAAGGGGAGTTTTTGGTACTTTTTCGTTTTTCAAAAGGTACTTTTTGCAATTTCTACAATATTGAACCTAGAAACATGTAATTAAGTATGTATGGCCCGGATTAAGTGAGGACCCATAAAAGGGGACTTTTTCGTTGTTCAAAAGGTACTTTTTGCAATTTCCACAATATTGAACCTAGAAACATGTAATTAAGTATGTATGGCCCGGATTAAGTGAGGACCCATAAAAGGGGACTTTTTGGTACTTTTTCGTTCTTCAAAAGGTACTTTTTGCAATTTCTACAATATTGAACCTAGAAACATGTAATTAAGTATGTATGGCCCGGATTAAGTGAGGACCCATACAAGGGGACTTTTTGGTACTTTTTCGTTTTTCAAAAGGTACTTTTTACAATTTCTACGATATTAAACCTAGAAACATGTAATTATGTATATATGGCCCGGATTAAGTAAGGACCCATAAAAGGGGACTTATTGGTACTTTTTCGTTTTTCAAAAGGTACTTTTTGCAATTTCTACGATATTGAACCTAGAAACATGTAATTAAGTAT
Organism: Lucilia cuprina; assembly: GCF_022045245.1. Lineage (NCBI taxonomy): Eukaryota > Metazoa > Arthropoda > Insecta > Diptera > Calliphoridae > Lucilia > Lucilia cuprina. The sequence continues at coordinate 43,248,602 of NC_060950.1, forward strand.
GTATGGCCAGGATTAAGTGAGGACCCATGAAAGGGTACTTTTTGGTACTTTTTCATTCTTCAAAAGGTACTTTTTGAAATTTCTATAATATTGAACCTAGAAACATGTTATTAAGTTCGTATATCCCGGATTAAGTGAGAACCAGTAAAAGGGGACTTCTTGGTACTTTTTCGTTCTTCAAAAGGTACTTTTTACAATTTCTACAATATTGAACCTAGGAACATGTAATTAAGTTTGTATGGCCCGGATTAACTGAGGACCCATAGATGGGGACTTTTTGGTACTTTTTCGTTCTTCAAAAGGTACAAAAGGCTTTAAACACATCATGGTGAAGGGTATATAAGATTCGGCACAGCCGAATATAGAACTCTTACTTGTTTTTCTGTGTAAACAACCAGAAATATTACACAACAGTTATTAGAAAGATTTTAATAAAATCATACCCAAAAATTCGTTTAATATGGATCCCCGGACACTCGGGCATTCCCGGAAACGAATTGGCGGACATCACAACGAAAAATACACTTATTAGCCCTTTGATAACAACCCAAAATTTCAGCAAAAAGGACATTATTAAATTTTTATCTAAGTATTTCCAAATGGAAAGTATTAACACACTACCTTCGTCAGCTTGGTATAAGGAGTAAATGCTCAGAATTTTACTATTTTCGAATACATTAAAGACTGCCCAGACATATTCACTCGATTGGATCAGATAAAACTGATTAGGCTCAGACTGGGACATACCAAAATGTCACACATTCACCTTATTAACCAATCTATTCAGAATGTATGTGATTGTAACATTTCTCACCCCAATAATTTGGACCACATTCTATAATCTTGTAATGCATTTTCAAACTCACTCTTAAAAACTATATTTGTAAATATAGTTTTTAAGAGTAATCTTAATATCGCTTCTCAAAATTGTTTATCTTTATAATTTATTTTTTTGTAACTTGTTTATGATCTTGGAATTGACTCTCCTTTTTCATTTAGCTTTGAATTATTTATTTTCTTTTTGTATGTATGTACATGTTATCTATGAAATTATTTAGTGAGCTAAAGGCCTACGTTTCTAAAGCTCTATGAATATTATATCATCTTATAATTTTAATTATAAGCTAATTCTCTAATAAATAATAAATACTTAAATACATTACAAAAAGGAAAATACAGTAAATAGATTAAGATATAGGTATGTAGATATACTTATTGGTAATTTAGTTTAAAATAGCTATACATTTGTGAAAATTGAGAGACTTAACATTCTCATTAAGCATAGTAATATTAACGAAAAGAGTTTCACGATTTATTATATTATAACCCTTTATCTTCTTATCATTTTTAAATTTCCAACAATTTTTTAGTAATTTTTTAGTAAGGGATGAATAATTATCATTTAAATAAACACGGGTTTCAGCAGCCCCATTTATAACATCAGGCACTTGGATTTTGATTCCCCCAACAGCCGGTTTTACGTACCGCAATGGCCCGAATTATTCGGCCAAGGGCTGTCAACCCAGCAACAACAAGGGATTTAGACTTATAGTATTCCGAATAACTTATGTGAGTTATGTGAAGCTTTGATTATACAGATATAAATTAATTTTTTTAATTTAAACTGATCAAGCCTTTTTCATTGAACATTTTAAGCGCTTACACGGGAAGGATTTACAACATCATTATACAATTTTCAAAAAAAAAAAAATTAATGTTAAATATTCCACATAAATACTACCTGCATGAAGCGTTAATTAATGGGCAATAAGACACGTATTCAAGGATTAAAAAAGTAGCATCATAAAATATCACAGTAATTCATAAAAAATAATAAATTTGAATATTTATGTGTGAAACAGTATGTGTTAATAAACCTCAAAGAAAAAAAACGGAAAATATTGTATCAAAACGTCAAACCACAATTCTTCACTATTTATATAAATATGTCAAGAAAATGCAATTGTGCAAAAATTATTTTGGAGGCATTCCAGTTTAAAGAAAAACGAATAAGAGTGTTAATAAATAAATAATAAACGGCACCATACTTATTGATATGCGAGGTTCCCGTGACAACAGGACAAACAAATTTTAACTCATGTAATAAACAACATGAATAGTTTTGAGGCCGGCATAAATTTCAAAAAAAATATCTACCTGCCGGCTTATCTGTAAAAAATTTTTGAAATGTATAAAGAATTATACCCTTTGGATAATATTATAGTGTATATTATCCAAAGGGTATCATATCTTCAAACACATGCAAAACGTGTGACGAATTGTTCACAAAATTCAAATGACGATGTAGAAATGAACACTATTTCCAATGAATTAGAAAAACATCAGGAAACAGCTGAAGTTGCATATGCATTTTATTTTATTGTAGTCTCGCCCTTCTTAAAGCCAACAATTATATAATTATTTTACATAATTTTACAGATAATTATTGGTTGATAGCGAAAACTTATTATGTTTACGTGTTTGTAAATAAAATCCCAGAAAATTTTTAAACGGTTATTTTTTTGGATTAATAGATGAATATTTGACAATGTACGTTTGTCATCCAAATGGTCAATATCATTTGGATTGTCTTTTCATAGTTTGTACATTAAATAGAATCATAAAGTAATTAGTTATGTCTGTAAATTATATTGATTAGTGTTTTAGGTTAGGTTGGCAAGGGTTATACACCGTAAAACGGCGTATATCCACTCGGAGACCATAAGGTCTCTTCAAAAAAAAAGTGATGATTCAAAACACAGAAAACAAAAACGATACAACAACACAAGAGGGAAAGGAAATAGGTAAAGAGGATATGTGGGTAAAAAATAACAAAACAGACACATAAATAACCATAAATACTAATGAAAATCCATGCCCTCCTATAAAACCCAATCAAAGAAGTGACTAATTCCCTTGACAAAACCTAGTAGGTTGCGAGGGGTAAGTCATACTCCCTAGCCATTTCAGTCTGAGGTTTTGTATCCTAGGACATTGGCAGATAATATGCTCGATCGTCACTACCTCCTCCTCGTCTTCGCATAACCTGCAATAGTCCGGTATACTACTGTCCCACTTACTGACAAGGGTTCAAACTGAGCAGTGTCCAGTTAGAAACCCTATCAGAACCCTTAGGCTGCGTCTTTTCAGTCTTATGAGTATTTTGGTAGCACCCATATCAAGTTTTGGCCACAGGGCCTTTGATATCAATCCTACTATTCCAGGACTGGTTAATGATGTCGCGCATTCCTTCGAATATCATACTATTATAGTGACAAATGGGTGGTTTTACCATCCTTTCCCTGTCATCTATATCAAGGTTCGAACCCAGTCTAGCTAGTTCGTCCGCAACCTCATTGCCCTGCACATTACAGTGCCCTGGCACCCAACACAATCTAATGACAATTAGTCTCATATTGTCCCTAAGAGCATTTCTACAATCCACAACTAGGGGCGAATGTACCGTATGACAAACCAATGCTCTAAGAGCAGCTTGGCTATCAACATAAATTGTCACAACCGACCCCGGATCGAAATGATTCCTTATCAGTTCCGTCGCTTTCCAGATCGCTAGGATCTCTGCTTGGAAGACACTACATTCGTCAGGGAGTCGGAAAAACCGTTTTATGTTGATATCAGCGATATAGACACCGGCACCCGTGCCGGTATCCATTTTGGACCCGTCAGGGAAAACTGCACATTTAACTTTGGCAATCTGAAATTATCCACCTTATACCTTCTGGGATTAACCTTATCCATTTTAATAGGATTAACACCCAGTCCCTTGTCTTTCGCCCATGATGAGAGTTCACCTAGTGCAATCTCCATAATGTCACTGATCCTGAATACAAATTTTCCTTTGACCAGTATTACCACGTCGTCCGCATAGGCAACTATCTTCCCACCCTTAGATTCAAATAGCCTTAGGATACCGTTAACCGCTAGTAGCCACAGAAGAGGAGATAAAACATCCCTTGTGGTGTCCCCCTGGTAACCCTTCTTCTGATGCAATGATCTCCTAGGGTAGAATTAATAATTCTGCTGCTTAGCATGCAGACTATCCATGAAATCCTGAACTCCGAGCTCTATAAGCGACTCCCTAATAGCCAAAAACGCAGCCAGAGTATAATACTTATTCTTCAAGCCGTGCTCAACACAACTTACCACCTCATGCAGTGCACTCTCAACAGATTTACCTTTAAGGTACGCATGCTGAGCGCCACTAATGTTTCGGATACCGGAACCTGACAGTGCCAAGACTAAACTTAGCAACCCCCCATCTCATCCGGGACTTACGATCCACAGCGAATCATCTGCAGATCTGGCTCTCTTAATTGTCTCCTTGCGGGGACCTTTAGGAGCGCCAGACCAGACCTCTTTGTTGTGCTTTGACACCACTGGTTTGGAGGTTCGGTCACTACCGGAGCCTTTTCCCTTTTGACGTCCTTACGGAGGTCAGTAGGAGAGGGGGCCGGAAGTTTACCGGTCCTCTTTACCTGGTATCGCGTTGATTAGTATTATACCAATGCAAAATAAATTCACCGGCGTTAAAATTAGTCGAATATCAAAGAAATTTACCAACATTTGAAGCATGGAGCCGAATAAGGGCGTATAAACCATTTGGGAAATTTTACAGGAGACGATAAAAACATCATAAAACCTTAAAATCGGCATTTTTTCCTACTTTTTTCACATATATGCATAAATATAACTCACATCTATCCCTGTGCTAAAACTCAGTAAAAAAATCGAGTCACAACTTGCCAAAATTAATACTTGAAATTTTGCTAAAATGGAATAAATAAATGTTATTTTTATATACTTTTTAATTATTTTATTATATAAAACTTGGACAGCCTCAACATAACAGTCTAGAGCATTATTTGCTAAAGTTTCAAGGACATCCTTAATTATCCTTATAAGTAATTAAAACAAAAACCAAAAAAAAATATATATTTTTTAGTATTTTTATACATACTTAGAAAAATCTTTGTTAGAAAAATCTTTAAATCGCACCTTATTGCGTTATTGTCAAAATCAGCGAACGACATTATTATCTTAGTTCATTATTGGATAGGACCTCTTTAACTAAAATAATCCGAAAATAACAAGATATAATAATTTTTTAAAATATAACTATAGTTATGGATATACGCCCTTCTTCTTGTCCACACTTTCATACTTAAATAATTCATTCAATAATAATCTTTTTTGCAATATAATTAAAAAATTAATAAATTTGAAATGTTTTCCAACCATTCTGCAAATTTGGTGCAATTAGAATTAAAATTTATACGATTTTTTACAGAAAAATACATTAAATTGCTAATATTTTTACCCAAAAAATAAATAGTATTTAAAAATCGTGCATTTAAAACTATCTATTTTAGCGAAAAATTTATATTTTTCAATTTATTTTTTTATGAATAGATGTAAAAAGGTTAGTTTAATATAGTTATGCGAAAAAACGCGATTTTAAAAAGGTGGTCTTTACGCCCTTATTCGCATCCATGCTTCATTTGGAAAAATTTATCAAAAACTTCAATAAAAATGTAAAAACTAGTAAAAACAGTCAGTACGAATTTTATTACAAAAAATATAAACCGTAAAAAACAAAAAAGTACCAGAAAGTCTCATTTTAAAGATTTTCAATCAAACAGAGTGCTACTATTGAAGGAAGCGTACTGCGACCGTCATGAAATGTAGGAAATAGTTTCGGTAAGAGATAAGGAGTGAGATCGAAAAATTCTTAACACACGTTTTTCATTACATTTTTCAACCAAAGTATTATTTGATTTTTTTTTGATCAAGTTACCTTTGAAAAACATGTCAGTTATTATGTGTAATGTCAATTAAATTAATTTTTTTGTTAATCTGATTAAAATGAGTGACCAGAAAAAAGTGCGTACTGAAATTATTAAATATTTTCAACTAAACCCAACTTGGTCTTACAAAAAGTTGGCCAAGCATACAAAGGTCTGCCGTCAAACTGTTTCCAAAGTTATTAAACAGTACCGGGAGAACTTGTCAGTTGATAGAAAACCTGGTTCAGGTAGAAGGAATGGTCCACATGATGTTTCTAAAGCCAAAAAAATAGAACGCATTTTCAAAAGAGCTCCCAACACATCCGGTAGGAAAGCAGCTCGGTTAGCTCAGTGCTCGGACTATTTGGTACGAAAAGTTAAAGCTAATGCAGGTTTAAAAACATACAAGGCTCAAAAAGTTCCTGACAGGAACGCTGCTAAAAATTTAAAGGCCAAAAACAGAGCACGGAAATTGAAGTCAAGTTTTATAAAAAAATATTCTTGCTGCATAATGGATGACGAAACGTATGTTCTGGCAGATTTTTCGCAACTTCCAGGTCAAAAGTTTTATGTTGCTGATGCTCGAGCGAATGTTGAAGAAAAGTTTAGGACCCAAAAGCAGACAAAATTTCCCAGAAAGTTCTTGGTATGGCAAGCAATATGCAGTTGCGGCAAAAGAAGCCAATCATTTGTTACAACGGGCTCTATAAATACCGAAATTTACATCAAGGAATGTTTACAAAAAAGGCTGCTTCCATTCATAAGACTTCATAATGTGTCCACTTATTTTTGGCCTGACTTGGCATCCTGTCACTATGGTAAACAAGCCCTTGAGTGGTACAAGAACAATAATGTGGTATTTGTACCAAGAGAGGCAAATCCTCCAAACTGACCAGAGCTAAGGCCAGTGGAGAGATATTGGGCTCTTGTTAAAAGAGAATTGAAGAGTACAAAAAAGGTGTCCAAAAGTGTGGTAGATTTTAAACGGAGATGGACTACATGTTCGAGCAAAGTGACAGAAAGCACTATAAAAACGTTAATGGAAGGGTTTCCGAAAAGGGTTTAAAATTTCATCACTAGTGATTAAAACTATAAAAATATTTTTTTTTGTAAATTGTAATAATAATTTGAATCAAATAAAAAAAATAAAGCTGTAAGTTTAGTGGTTTCTTTTTTATAAACATATATGTATGTTAAGAATTTTTCGATCTCACTCCTTAAATTGCAAATTGACTAGGGTGGATTAACGAATATTGTGTACAATAATCAAGTATTTGCTTTTTCATTATATTTTGTATAATTTTGAGCATAGCCGGTAAAATGCCTATTGGTCGTAAGTTATCTGTATCAAATTTTCCGTTTTTTTGGATTAGTACGACTCGGCCTAATTTCCCGGAGGTTGGAAACTTAGAACAGGCGAAGCTTTATAAATTTAATAAGAATTTTGTCATGACCAATACTGGTAATGTCTTCAAAATTTTCAAATTCAAGGTTTCCGGTATTGTCCTGCCTGAAATTGTCCAAAAAAACATTAGCCAATTCTTCCACGTCTAAATCTCTACATTCAGAGTTTTTGAAATCAAGAATACCCAGTTTACGTATTCTATTCCATAATGTACTATTATCAGTTACACTGAACAAAGTTAATCAAAAAATGATTCTGAATCGATCGGTATACTTTAAGGTGGGTAATCATAGTTACCAGATAAATCGTCAAATTTCGGGGAAAAAATCATCAAAATCGTCAAAATAAAAAACACTCTTTTTCAACAAAAAATTTTATTTTCAATAAAATATAATAAAACATTAGTTATTTTTGTAAAACAAAAATATATAAGAACATAACAAAACAATTCGAGTTTTAAATAAAATATATGAGATATTTATACATAAAGCTTTTAAATTAATAATGACTTAGTATTGTATAAAATACTTAACAGTTTTACAGTATTTTACAAATATATATTGCAATTAAACACTTGTAATAATTCAGGTACAACTTTTAAATTAAAACAATTACATCTTTAATTTTAAATAGTCTTTTATGTATAAAAATGATTCTAAAGATTCCTTTTCTAATCTATTTCTAGTTTTTGTTTTATTTAAGTTTACTTGGGTAAAAACTCTCTCTACATTTGCAGAAGAGTGTGGTAAAACTAAAATCTTAGAAATAAATTTTGTTAATATGGGAAATAAAACACTTGAATCTCTCCTTTTCATTTCTGATAAATTTTTCCAAAATTCTAATAATTTTATTTCATTTTTAGAATCCCAATTTATTAATTTTAGTTGTCTAAGTTCCTCTATAAAATATGAAAATTGGTTTACAATATCATAAAATGTTTTTTTTCATTACTTATAATATAATAAGGATTTATTAAACTTAAAGCTTGAAACTTTTCTCCAAAATCAAAACGAACCAATATTTGATCACAAAGTTCTACATAAAAATTATTACAATTATGAATGATTTTATGCTTTTGAGTTTCTTCTAATCCGGACGCCATTAATTCTTTTCGGGCATATACTCCTAAGTAAACCTCATTATAATCTAATATATTTTGTCCGTCTTTATAATTAAGTAAATAGAATTTATCATTTTTTAATAGATCTAGTTTTATAAAATTACTTAGAACAGTTCTTAACAACTTTTGTATTTGATCATATAAATTTTGTATTTTAGTCGTTTCACTTTAAAACATTTTATTAATATTATTAATGATGCCTAAAATATATTTTAAGAAACAGATATTTTTTATTTTCAAAATTTAAATTATCTAAAATATATTGAGTTGTGTCAATTTTATCTATTTTTACAGCAAAAGCAAAATATATTTTTAAGGGTTCATAAAGTTCGATTAATCTTATGACAACAACTTCTAAAGATAACCAACGAGTTTGACAAGGGTGTAGTATTTTTTTGGTTTTATGTCCAATAAGGATAAAATATTTTGAAATTGGTTGTTTCCTTTTGGACTGTTAGATATGTATATAATTATAAATACTTCTAGCTAAGGTTTCCACGCTAGATGGAAGCTTAAGGCAAGCATAGGATGAGCACAATGCCATGTTATGGCATACACATTTTATTATAAATAAATCATTATTTTCATTTTTCAAAAGTTGTGCCACAGATCTAATTCTGCCCGTCATCACTGCTGCCCCATCCGCGGCAAACCCAATCATATTAGTAGTATATTTATGGGGCTTCTGGCATATGGGATGAATTTTTGGGATGAATTTTTTGGTAACGAATTTTTTGGTAACGAATTTTTTGATAACGAATTTTTTGAGATGTATTTTTGGGACGATTTTTTTAGAATTTGTGTGAGAAAATTTAATTTTGAGTTTTATATTTTTTGTAATTTGTGTGGTTTGTATTGTTTCCTCTCTTTGAGTGTAAGTTGTTTGTATTAGTGTCAATAGAGAAAAAGTTTTCTTCCCTCAACTGATATTTAAAAAGTCATTCCTAATAATATTTGTATCATTAATCTTGATAATTCTATAGAGAATACTTAATATCATCGTAAGTAGTTACTGATTTATAAATTTACATTTTTTAATATTCATTTAATTACTTTAGTTTTATTTAAAATTTATTTCTTAATATATAAAATTAAAATGTTATATCTAGTAGGAATTCATCCTCCTCCATGAACTCCTTAACAATGTCCTTTTTTGTTAGCATTGTTGTTGTTGCTGTTTAAAATTTTTCGATATTCTATTAAATCGGAAATTTTGTAATTTAAAACAAACAATTTGAATAATATTTATAATTACACCTCAAAATTTTTCGATATTCTATGAAATCGGAAATTTTGTAATTTAAAACAAATAAAATCATTTGTTTTCGTATCATAATTTTTTGTTTGTTTTGCAATTCTTAATTATTTTAATAATTGATTTATAAAGAATTTGAAATTGTTAAGTAAGCTAAATTTATTTTTTCATATTATTTTGACAATTAATATTTACATACATGTGTTTTTTCTGTCGCGTGTCATAATTTTGCAATTTAAAACACCTTAATATTTAAAAACAAAAATATTGTAGTTAACATTTTTTACACATGTTTGTTATAGTTTCAATACTATGAGAATTTTTTTTCAAATTTATGTAACAAATTTAAGAGTTATCCTTATGGATGAAAATAATAGTGCTAGGTAAATTTTCGAAAAGATGTTGAGTTTTCCCTAATTAATTTGTCACTTAAAAAACATTAGGTAGGCATGTTATATATCAATGGAAAGGTTATTTTGTCTATTTTTCAAAACTGTTTATAATTTTTGAAAATTAAAAAAAAGAAAAAAAATGTTTTTTTTTGGTTTTTGCCTATTATATCCATACCAGGGGCGGGGTTATCGAAACCCGTTACAAAATGATTAAGAACATATTGGGTCATATAAAACAGGTCACTATAATTTGATATCGGCTATGCGATTTGAGAATTTTTGCTCAAAATTGAATTTTCCATAAAAAATAGGGTTTTGTTGGATGAACCTGGTCCCCTCGGTATCAAAATTTTTTAGGTTTTGTTTCATTTATCGTATTTTATGCAAAGTCAGCTTTCCAAAAAGTATAAATTCTATATACATCTTCTTAGAACTTTTCCAAAAAAAAAAAATGGCAAAAATCGCTTTTTTTAATTTTTTAAATTAAAATGCCTATAACTTTGGACTCAGTCATGATTTTTACATCATTCTTTCGGGAATATTTGGACCCGCTATTATAAAAAAACTAAGTAAAGACGGTAAAAATTTTAATTTTCAAATGCGAATATCTACTAAATTATAAGAGATAATTTACTGCTACATAGCCGAGGTGTCCCAATTTGAGGGCGGGGCCCCTGGTTGGCCTATAAGGTCCAAATTTAAAACCTAAACTCGACAACACCTTTGCACACCAAATTTCATTAAAATCGGATCCATCTTACAAGCCTTGTAAGATGGATCAGTATTAGCAATATAAAATGATGGTTTTGTAACAGTTTTTGGTAATTTATTACTAGCGAAAACACCTTTAAATTTGTTTTGAGTTATAATTTAAAGTGTATAAAATATTTGTTGAATTCATAGCGATTGAATAATACTACGAGATTTGTTATTTTATATTATACTATCAAATTCGCAATATACTAAACATGTGATTGCTTCTGTAATTGTTTTCCAAAACGTCCTTCAATGCGAATTGTTCCTTGATTAATTAAATTGCCACAATTTGAGTTGTTATTATGGTCTGGTGTTATTTCAAAAGCTAGCCAAAAATATACGTTATCAAATAGTTCCTTGATTATTTGATGACCTTTATCAAAATGATGTATTCCAGTTCCTTTAAATGGTGTTTGATATCCACGAGTACTTATTATTCCACCATTATTATAATTAAATTCAATAGGCTGTGCAGGAAATTGTACTCCATTAACAACTAAATTAAATCTTTGCAAGTTAAAATGTTGAAAGTTAAATGGATTTTCTTTTTTATCTCCAGTATATGCTTTGTTAGAAACCATACCAAAAATTAAAAAATTGCCCAAGTATAATATTATTCAGAGATAATGAATGGTTTCCAGGATGGATAGTGAATGTCTTAATTTCTACTCTTTTATATGGGTAAATTGCATTTTTTGATTGTAATACATGATGATGTGCCATTAAAATATTATTATTAATAGCAAGGTGATTTATGTATAAGTTCGCTTGGTGTATTTTTATTTGAAATTCGTTTTTATCTCCAGCTTCTAAAATATAGAATTCAGATTTTTCTAAATTTAATGTCACCTTGAGGTCTACATTATTTAGCAAATATTTTTGTTGATTAAATACATCAACATGAAGTTTTCCAAAAAGTTCTACTTTTTTCCCATCTATGAATATTTTTTCTTCTGTCTAATCCAGGATTTTCTTTTTGAATTAATGAATTGATTTATTGATTTTATTCATATCCACATGATTCGAGATGTGTAGATCTTGAATCATTTCCATAATTTAGTAGTGTTTCCATATAAGCTCTATAGTGATAATTGTTGTCAGGTTGGGATACATTTTTATTGTTAAGATGAACTATACAATTTCTGAATAAGAAGTGTAGCAAGTTATTAACAACACCTCCATTACCATTAAATTCAACCACTAATCTCAGGTAAATACTATTAAGATCTCTATATGTTCCACCATTTCCAATTGAAACAAACTCAATAGTACTAGAGTTATCCAATGAAGCGATTGGATTGTAACATATTTCTTCTGTTTTGATGACACTCGATTGAATTAGGGGAGTTCAAATAAATCCAATTCACTTTTCATACATTCTATAAATCCAGACATTTCAAGTTTCCAAAAAGTTCTTTCTTCTACAACGCTTTGATTTATTCTGAGGATTTTGTTTTAAACGTTTAAGTTTTATATGTTTCCCTTTCCCTTTTTATTTTCTCCATAGTAGCCTCCTTAATATCATTGAATAACCTTAATAATTTTTAAAGTTTTTAATAAAAAATTCAAATAAATTATGAATTTAAAAAAAATGGCTAATTAAAAAATTTTTATGCCGAAAAACTTTGTAAGTAAAAACGACTGTTTTGTTTGATATATAAATGCAAACTGTAATTATTTATTAGTTATTTTCATTTAATTCTCATTTCTTTTTGTTTTCAGCAAGAACAGTTATTTTTAACATTTTTAGATTTAGAGTTCAGGGTTGCCATTTTTACTTTTTAGATTTATGTTTTAGGGTTTAAGTTATAGTTTTAATAATAATAGTTTCCAATAAAATTCATAAAAAAACAATTAATAACTGGGTTATTATTAAAAAATTAATTTAATAATAAGAAAGTATTTAATAAAAAGGCAAAAAAAAAAGAATTCAAATATTAAAAAAAACAATTTGGAGAAAACCATCTTGGGCCAAAAAACTCCAAATGCTCCAACATTCCGGCCCCATTGAGGGACCGTAGGTCCTCAAGAAATTGGTAGTGGTGCTAGTTTAATAATTGGGCGTTTATATACGCCTGCTTTGGTTTTTACCTCCGCCACTCTGACCTTGCCGTCTTGCCCTTCGATTACGCGGACGACTATCCCGGTCAGCCACTCCTGAGGCGGGAGATTGTCCTCGTGGACCACCACTAACTGTCCCGTTTGTAGATTGGGTTGTTCTTGACACCACTTGCCTTTGTCCTGCAACCCCAGGACGTAGTCTCTGGACCAAGCTCGCCAGAACCTCTGCTTGAGAGCGCATGGCATCTGCCATCGCTTCAAGCACCTCAGCTTGCTGTCGTTGACGTCTCCGACGGATCCTGGCGGCAGCGAACGCAGATCCTCTCCTATTAGAAGATGCGCTGGAGTTAAGGCATCTCCGTAGTTCGGGTCTGGTGACAGCGGTGCTATTGGCCTGCTGTTGAGCACCGTCTCTACTTCTACGAGCATTGTTTCCATCTCTTCCTGAGTGAGCAGTGTATTGCCCACAGCTCGTAGAAGTAGGTGCTTCGCCTGCTTCACAGCTGCTTCCCACAGTCCTCCGAAGTGTGGTGCCCTGGGTGGTATGAAGATGAAGTCAACCTTGTACGACGCTGCGAACGACACGACGTCCCCTTTGGCTCTCTCGAACGCTTCTACTAGATCTTTGAGGATTCGGCTGGCTCCTACGAAGTTGGTGGCGTTGTCGCAATACACCTTGCTGGGAAGACCTCTCCTGGCCGCAAACCTTTTAAAAGATAAAATAAATGCGTCAGAGGATAAATCAGATACTAATTCTAAGTGAACAGCATTTAATGTGAAACAAACATAAACCGCTATATACATTTTTATTGGTGGTCGACCGCGAATACGCAACGAAATATTCACGGGTCCACAAAAATCTACGCCGACTATTAAAAAAGGACGCAGAACTCTCACCCTATCGGTGGGTAAATTCCCCATTATTAGAGTCATAAGCTTTGGTTTATAGCGGTAACAATGAACACATTTGCGAACTATTCTGCTAAACTCTTCTTTGGCATTTATTAGCCAGATATTTTCCCTGAAAGCGCTATTAAGGCTTTTGTGCCAGCATGGCAATTCTCGAGGTGCAGATTATTCAAATATCGAGTAAGAAAAGTTGTTCTCTTTGGCAATAATAGTGGGAATTTAGTATTATAAGGCAACGGTGCGTTTAGCAACCTCCCACCTACCCTTATTAGTGAAAATGTTCTCTTTTTCTCAGTAAAATTGTGAATGAATGGTGTAAGCCTTTGAATATTTGATGGCGACACCAGAGATTACTGTAATTTATGAATCTCCTTAGAAAAACTTTCCCTCTGGATAATTTCTACTAATCTATAAAAGGCCCAATTCATTTCCCTAGCAGTAGGGTGTTTTGATTTGGAAATTTCAAATTTCCTGCAACAATCAATGAATCTTAGCACATAGCATGTGATTCTTAAAATTTTTTTATATAATGAATGATCTTCGATCAACTTCAAGAAAACATTCTCCAAATTCATAGATTTCTCTACTGCTGCAAGAACATTAGTCTTTCTCTTGTCTAAAGACACTTGATCCTCTGTTAACTCAAAGTGATTATTAACAGGCCACATTGAGTTATCTTTTAAAAGGAATGAAGGACCATCAAACCAAATCGATTGTTTCAAATCGTCTACATCACATCCTCTTGATACAAGGTCAGCTGGATAGTGCCGTGTAGGCACATGGCGCCATGAAACATTTTCTGACCATTCTTGTATCTCGGCAACTCTATTCGAAACAAATGTTGCGAGAGTAGATGGATGAGTTTTTATCCAATGTAAAGTGATTTCTGAATCTGTCCAGAAATATACACTCTCGATTTCAAAGCTGATCATTCTTTTAACTCGAATCCACAATAAGTGTGCTGCACACAACTCAAGTCTCGGAAGAGATTTTGTCTTGAGTGGTGCGATTTTCGATTTTGCTGTTAGTAATCGACAAAAAACATTATCTGAAATAGAACTTCTTATGTAAATACAGCATCCATAAGCTCGAATTGAAGCATCTGAAAAGCCATGAATTTGAACTGATGCTGAAGAAGTGGTGTGGACGAATCTTGGGATTTCGATTGAATCAATTTTCAACAAATTTACCTTAAAATTGTCCCACGTAGTATTGAGACGCAAGGGTATTGATTCATCTCGGTTTAATTTTTGAATCCAAAGTTCCTGAAGTAACATTTTGGATTTAGTTATTAAGGGGCATAAAAGTCCGAGAGGATCAAACAATCTTGAAGAACCCGATAAAATGTTTCTTTTTGTCGCCTTAAGATTCTTAAAATCATTCTCCAAATAACCTAAATGTATCATTCTTCGGAACCCAATGTATGCCTAAAGCTTTAGCTGAATCGGAATCGTTTTGTAACAATTTTTCTGTTCTATCAGAAATATTAAAATCGGGGTGATTAGAAAACCATTTTGTTAAATTAAATCCAGCTGAACTCAATATTTGAGTCACTTGATCTCGAATAGTTATAAGTTTATCAAAACTATCGGCACCGGTTAGCAAGTCATCAACATAAAAATCACTGCGAATAACATTTGCCCCGATAGGCAAAGTCTCTTTGTAAAGATTGCTTAGATAAATGAGACATGTGATCGCTAAAAATGGAGCGCTAGACGTTCCATATGTTAGGTGTTCAACCGAAAGACTTGTAGTGAATCAGAAGCACTTTGTCTCCAAAGGATCATTTGAAAATTTCTGTCATTTTCGTCAACCAAAACTTGACGATACATTTTCTCTATATCTGCAGTGATTACAAATTTATGAAATCGAAAACGAATTAGAATCGCATATAATTCTTCTTGCACAGTTGGCCCAACCATCAACAAATCATTGAGCAAAGTTCGTGAAGAAGTACGACTCGAAGCATCGAAAACTACTCTAAGTTTAGTAGATGTACTTTGAGGTTTTAAAACACATTGGTGCGGTATAAAATAATGAGGGAAAATTGGTATTTGATTGCTTGCAATAGACATATGTCCTAAATCAACATACTCTTTCATAAAATCGTGATACATTTCTCTCATGTTTTGATCATTTGATAGTTTGCGCTCTAGCGTTAAAAATCGACGTTTAGCCGTATCGTAAGAAGAACCTAAGAGATTTGAACATGAGCCCTTTGGCTGATTATATCTTCCAGCCACAATCCAGCCAAGAGATGTTTTCTGTAGTACTGGAAGACTCGGATTAGACTTAATTTGTCCAACACATAAAAGTTCAAAGAACATTTCACTACCGATTAACAAATCAACTTTTTGTGGTTTATAAAATTCAGGATCTGCTAAGGAAATATTTTTTGGAATATTCCAGTTTGTTGTGCAAATCCTGCGATCAGGTTGGATGTTCGTAATTGAACTTAGTACCCAAAACATTGAAAAGAATTGGGTAGAATTAACCCTCGACATAACGGAGATCTCTACATTCGATTTAGCTATAGAATTTTCTTCACCTATGCCTGTTAAATTCAACCTGCCTATTTTTCGTTTTATCCTTAGCTTTTGAGCAAGTTCCTCGGTAATCAGATTTGTTTGAGAACCGGAATCTAATAGTGCTCTTGCCAGTACATAATCGCCAGAACTGCACTTCACCTTTACCAATGCTGTGGCAAGAATTACATTATCATCGTATGATGAGTGATTAACTGCATTGTTTGAAGTAGTTGGCGCATTTGGCACAGTATCTACATGAGAAACGGTATTAGCACTTTCGATTCAGAACTACAACGATGTAATAGTTTATTATGTGTTCCACCACAAACTTTGCATTTCTGAGCATTACACCTTGCTACTGTATGACCCTTTTTAAGGCAATTTATGCAGTCAGGTATAGCTTTTATAAAGTCAAATCTTTGAACAACTGGAATCGTTACGAAATAGGAGCAATTGTATATATTGTGGTCAGCAGATTTGCAAAATAGGCATTTTTCTACAGATTGCTTAGGTTTTGTAACAGCTAACGATGTCTTTGAAGTTTTTTTAGGCAGAAATTTATTTTTATTTTTGTATATTTTGGGTTTTGCACCCGAAGATTCATCAGCAAAAACCTTTTATTTAGCATAGCCTCGCAGTCAGACCACAATGGGAGCCTTTCGAAATCAAGCTGTTCTTCCCATTTGGATTTAGTGACTGGATCAACTTTCGACATAGAGATATCTTTTTATCATCACCAATTGACAACAATGAATTATAAATAGCGGAAACTGTGTCTATCATGCTTCTCAAAGCTGGAGCTGAAGGTTTACTAATCTCAGGAAGATCAAATAATTTTGAAATATTTTTCAGAAAGATTAGACAGTCATTATCGTAAACTTTCTTCAAACTCGCTAATGCCTTGGGGTAATTATCTTCAGTTACTTGAAAAGCCTTAACTGTCCCCAAAGCTTCATCAGTCAAACGTGATATCAGGTGATTGAATTTCTCTATATCTGTTAAGGTTGGGTCATTATGTACCAAATTCTCAAATAAGCTCATGAAATTCTTATAGTCGGAATATTTTCCGCTGAATTTACGAAGTCTCATATTTGGAAGCCTAGAATGATGCGGTTGCATAAACGAAGTTTCCTGAAAACTTGGTCTTCTATTCTTGGCCTGAAGACTCAATAATAAAGACTTCGTGGTTACACATAAATTTTCAAGCTCGGATCTGTCGTCATTTGTTGGATCTAAAATATCCAGTTGAGACTGAAATTCCATAGCTTGATCGATATGATCTTTTAAAATTTCCAATCGACATTCGATCTCAAAGGGATTGAAAGAAATAGTTTTTTCCAAAATTGATTTCTTTATTCTTTCAATATTTTCAACTACTTTGGCTTTTCGCTGCATCAGTTTATCTAAATCATTTGATACAGGATCTTCTTGATGTTTCTTTTTTGGTGCCATATCGAAAAACTTAAATTGTCCCAACAAAATTAAAAAAAAATCAAAATTTTTCTCAAACAATTTCTCTTTATTAAGGATAAAACTTAGAAAATTCTCCACGTGATTAAATGAATTATAATACGCTCAAATGATTTCCTCGAAATACTCTTTTATATAATTTTAAAAACTAAATGTCTAAAATGCTACAATATGGAAATCGTTTAGACTAAAATTGAAATATAAAATTGTTCGGATTATAAAAATTCTTAAGCACAGTTAAATTTAATTATTAATACGACTCAAATATTCACAATAAAATTATTATTATTTTGATTTATTATATTTTATTACCAAGACTTTATAAAAATCTATTCTAATAGAATTAAGAAATTTGATTTTATATTTTAACTCACAAAAAAATAATTTCTCTATGTGTATTGCGAACAATCTATGTGTGGGTGATCTGGTAGCTCTAATTGAATTATATTAGTGGCCACTCTAAATTATTAGTTCGTAGTGGCAACACGGAACGAACGGAATGAAACAACACCACACTTTCTGGATGACTTTCAAACCGTTAACTACAATTTCAAGTTTTCCGTTTAATTCCAATTTAATAAAATACCACAAAATTTTTGATTTTTGATAATCTTTGAACACCAAGTTTTTTTGGATCTTGTCTTTAATATAAAGGACTCATAAAAGCGTATAAGAACATTCTTCTTAATTATGTCGGAGTCTGGGGGTCCTGGGCTCCCGCCAGACCAGAGGAGGAGTCGAGATCGGAGTTCACTTTCTGTAAATGATAGAAGCCGTAGCAGCTCTAGTACTACTTCTAAGAAAAAGCGTGAAGAGAAGGAATCAAATAATGATGAAGGCTTAAATTTGAAAATGTTGGCTGAATCAGCCGTTGCCATTGCAGAAAAGATAAGTATGGAATATAAATATAATGACGATCATCGAGGTCCTTTCATAGTTTATGTCGATGCGGTGGATCCTTCAGGTTCCCGTAAACCCATTAATGCAATCTCCCTAAACAGAACATTGAAAAAAATATGAAGTTGAAGGTATAACTGAAGTTTTGAAAATAGGTTATGGACGTTGTAAGGTGACCTTCAAACAACAAAATTTGGCAAACAACTTTGCTTATGATAAACGTTTTAAACAAGATGGCTACCAGCCGAAAATATTTGCTCATTTTGTGACAAAGATTGGTTTAATCTTTGATATACCCACAGATTTGTCTATGGAGGATTTTCAATCTTCAATAATTTCAGAAGTACCAATATTAAAGTGCATAAGAGTCGAGAGAAAAGATCCTGAAGACGGAGATTTAAAAATACCAACAGGCAGAGTAAAGATATTTTTTGATGGCCTTGAAATACCAAAGGAAATTTCGTACGATTACACTAAAATAAAAGTTACCGTTGTTATCGCTTTAATCACTTTGCGCAACATTGTAAACAGCAGATGGAAGTTTGTAGAAATTGTTTCAATAAACACTAACAGGGTCAGTCTTGTGGTCAAATGATGTGCACTAATTGTAAAAATGATCACCACCATACTTCAAAATTATGTCCGGCAAGAATTAAGGCTTACACTATAAAGAAAATTATGACTTTGGAAAATCTCTCAATTAATGAGGCAAGAACAAAATATTCCGGTGCTTTTGGAAACCGTTTTGCTGTTCTTGATGATGAAGTTGAAGTTATCTTTCCCCGTTTGACCCCTAAATCCAATTCAAATATTATCAACAATAGTAAGGAAGCTGCTAAGACCATACATAGTATAATGCCATATTCTGGAGTAGTTCGCAGAAACCCTAACCGTGAAAGAGAGGCTGAAAATTCTAGAAAAAACATGGAACAATGGCAAAAATTAACAAAGAACACTAATTAGATCAGTCGGAAATTCGTAATTTTAGACCCATAAGCCTTTTACCATGTTTCTATAAAATTATTGAGGGAATGATGAAGATAATTATTGAGGATCACATTTTGCACAATTCTTTACTCCCTGATAGAACATATGCATTTGAAAAAATCGTTCAACAGCACAGTGCATTAATGATGTAATAAACACAGTTTGCCTATTACAATCAAAAGGGTTATGTGTAATGGCAGCATGTTTAGACTTGGAGAAAGCTTATGATAATACAAATGTGGATTTATTATGTTCTTCACTGGAAAGAATGGCCTTTAATACTCACATAATTAAATGGATCTACTCCTTCCTAAGTAATCGTACACTCTTATTAGGAAATGCTTCTGTCTCTACAGGAAAGGGCCTATTACAGGGAAGTGGTCTTAGCCCCACATTTTTCAACTTATTTACTATATCACTTCATCAAGTTTCAAATGAGAACTGTAAATTATTTCAATTCGCCGACGACTTCTTTTTGGTTGTTTATGCAGATACTTTTCAGGAGGCGAAGAATCTTCTCAACGACAAAATATCGGAATTTACGGAAATTTGTACCAATATTGACCAACGTTTGAATCATAATAAAACTAACATCATGTGTTTTAACACATACAGCACCCGTCTTGACATCACAGTCGACAATATTAGTTTGAATCAGGTCAACGAATTGAAATATTTAGGGAGAATTATTTCTTCTAAAAACTCAATAAAACCTCACGTTGATTACATCGTTGCTAAACACAATAGGACTTGTAACTTTCTGAACATTCTAAGTGGATGTAGGTTCGGAATACATCCCAGAAGGGCTCTACAATTTTTTAAGGCATACAGTTTTGATAATTTACTTCAAAAATAGGAAAAACTATTTTTTAATTTTTTTTTTTTTTGATAATTTATTTATTTAAATTATAAAAATTAAAATAAAATTTTGATAATTTATTTCAAAATTAAAAAATAATTAAAATAAAAACATTTTGTGTGAAGTGTTGTGCGCGATTTATTCGTTTATTAAAAATATACGCAAGTTCCAACAACTTCAATATCTGCTGCTAAATACCTCGTCGTTGCCGAAATTGCCGTCCATCACGCAGACAGGGAAGTAGCGATTCTGTATTGTCCAAAACTGAGGTAAAAAGCGTAAATAATATTGTGTTTAGTTAAAACCTGTAATTTATTCAGGATTATTCTATAATTTATTTAGAAATTTTTCCGCTTAATTGCGAGCACAACAAAAAAATATTATTTACGCTTCTTTTGAAATACATATATTTATTGTGAACAAAGCGCCTTTATTGAACGAAGTCCGCGAGTGTTATTATAAAAAAATCATACACACACATATCTATTAAATAAAAATCGGCACTAAATTATTAATACGATTTAATATATCCGTAAACCGTCGGTAAATACAAAATTCGTTTTTTTATTATTTATTGCACTTTTCGCGAGTGATAATTTTAATAATTTTTTAAAAGAAGAAATTAATTAACAATTTATTGTTTTCTTTTGTTATTTATTTTCTTCTTCTTTCACTAAAAATAATCTTATTGTTGCCACATCTTGTTGTTTAATTTTTTTTTGTATTTACGATTACTCCACACGCATTTCGATAACTCGAAAAAAACATATGGAGGTTCTAGCGACCTGCACTAGATAATTATTTGGCTGTCATACGACAAACTGCCATCACCAATTATATGATATATCAAATGTCAAATATTCATTAAATATTGAGTTCGATATCATTTAAAAAGTTAATTAGTTCTGCATATGAAGAAGATTTTTCAGCAACAAAAAAATCGACAACGCTGTCATACTTCAGGATATTTGGGTATTTCCGTCTCTGGATATCAAATTTTGTGCAGTGGAAAATTATATGAGAATTATCTTCAGGACTGTTGCATTCTTCACACAAATCGTCGGCAAAGACTTTCATTTTTGCCAGGGTACTTTTACAAAAAGAGTGACCAGTTAATAGTCTGTTTATTCGTTTAATTTCCAACGGCTTAAATAAAATATTCTTATCAGAAAACCATGGTCGTTTTGACACCTGCGGAAAAATCCGGCCATAGTCTTTGCCCTTCGAGAGTATTCTGTTTTTGTAGTCATCATTCCATTTGGAAAATAGATCATTATAGATCTATTTTCTATAGATCATGTTGATTGCGTCACTTAATGGATATTTAGTATCAACGAAATTTCCTACTTCATGAGCATTTTTCGCCGCATCGTCAGCTAAGTCATTATAAATAATGTTTGAATGCCCAGGAATATAGTGAAATTCTACTTTATCAATGTCGCTGTTATTTATCAAACGTAAGATATTGCGAATGAAAAAGTTTTCCGAGTAGTTCTTCTTCAGAGCAAGAATTCCACTTTTACTATCAGTTAAAATGGCCAGTTTAGTAAAGTTCATCCCGGCAGAGAATTCAATAGCTTTTTCTATAGCCAGCAATTCGGCAGACATAGATGAAAGTTTAAAGTCAGTGTAATAGCTATTAGTCCTTCCAGTACCCATGTGAACATAAGCCGCTCCAGATGTGCAATCTCCCACAGAACCATCAGTAAACAAAATTTCGAAGTTTTTAATTTTCAGATTATTTGTCTTTTCGGGAAAAAGTAGGTTTGTATTAGAAGCTGATTAAGGTAATCCATTGT
>NC_060950.1:43270943-43300943 GCF_022045245.1 Lucilia cuprina
AAATCGTAAAATCATCAATATGCATTTTTTTGGTACATAAAATCGTCAAAATGACTATAAATCGTCAAATCTGGCAACAATGTGGGTAATACGTTGTTGTTGTTCTTTACTGTATACAAGCATGAGTGAAACAACAACACTTTCGTATTCTTTGCTGGTTAACATTGACGAAACGTAGATTTTGTTTTTGTTTATCGTAAAAAAATCTGTTTGAAAAAACACTTTGGTGTTTTAAATTTCAAACTTACATTATTCTCATAAAAATTTTACCATTACTCACAATCTTCTCTCATAATTAAAAACGTTTTCGTTACTTGTTTTTATTCTTAAAAAAAATTGCAAAACAAAAGGGAAGATTATTTTATTTTAACAAAAAATGCAAATCATATTTTTGCGTAAATGTGTATGAAATGTGTTTTTTCTTTTTCCTTGTATGAATGTGTTGGTTTTTGCAACAAAAAATCTTAAATAAAAATATGTTTTTCTTAAAATGTGTTGGTATTTACTTTTCGATAAGAAACTTTTGGGCACTCCTGCCTTAAACATCCCAAATTGGCTTATAATCAGGACAAGGACTTTTATGCAAATGCATGGTTGTAGTCAGTAACTCAAAATAACGTTTAACTAATTTTCGATTCAAGGAATTTGCCACAAAATGACATCGATTTGATGTTGCATATTTTGTTAAAAGTGCATGAATTACATATTTTGCTTTAAATTGCATATGTTTTACATATTTTGCATATATTTTAATTATTCTAAAATAAATTGTTTTGTTTTCTCTGTATTTTATATTTTTACAAAAAATTTGGTATTTACATATTTAGAATTTTTTTAAAATAAATATCAACAAATTTCGATTTAACAACAAAATACTAGGTTCTATGAAATACAATTTTACATAGTTTTATTAAATTTTTAAAACAAAAATAGTGCAGAAGGTATTTTGAGTGTGTGCTGCTAATTGTAACTTCCAAATATTTTTTTTTTATTTTTAATAAAAAATTATTATGATTTATTTATTAGTATTTAAAATACTTTATCTTTAGAGCTATATTACATTTTGATTTACTTTAATATTAATTTAACATTATTAAAAACTCTGATATCCTTTGTAGAATAGGACCCTCTTCATTTTATTGCTCGTAGCTTTGTGCAGTCTAAAATCGTTCGCATTTCGTAGATTATTTGGCTGACATAAGTTATTTGATCTGTTGGTGCTTTTCCCATTTTCATTTTGTATATAAATATCAATGTATTAAGTTGAAGCCGCTGCCTAATATTTAAACATTTTAAAGTGTCCAGTGAAATTTTTTTCGGAATACGGATTGATATTTGGATAATATATTATTTGTTCCTAAAAATTTTTCAAGTTGGTTTTTCACTATCATTTCCACTTTTTTTACATAATTTAAATGTATTAATCGGGCGAAATTCTTTACATTTATTCGTTTTTGGTATAGTTTCAATTGGAGTTATCATTGATGATTTCCAGTTGTCCGGGAAGATTCCAGTTTCCAATGATTTATTTACAATTTTTAGTATATTACGACCATTTATATTCCAATTATCTATTATAATTTGGATAATAATATTTTTAAAATCTTTTTTTTTTTTTATTTGTTCACATATTTTTTTATGTTATATTATCATTTATATCCTTAATACTATTCACGAAGTATTCGTTGAATTGTTTTGATATATCACAGTTATTCTTATATTATATATTAAAAATCACAGATTGAATCAAAGATCGGTTTTGTTTTTGGTCTTTGGTGTTGTTTATTTGTCTATTAATATAATTGTTTTTTCTAGTTTTATTTTATAATTATTTCTAGTACATTTATATTCATTGCAGGAATGATGTGTGTTTTCTTTTTTAGCAATTTTATACTTTATATTTTTTTGTTTCTTTAAAATCTGCAACTGTCCGTTAAACCATTTATTTTTAATACTTCTTTCATTAATTATTTTTTTAATTGTTAGTCTCTTAATAGAATCTTTATCAAAAAGATTTACATTGTAGTTTAGGTCTTGGCCTTCTTCAAAATTTTAATCTGCGATTTATTTTTCATTGGAATTTAAGTCTTTTATATTAAAAGTATTCTATTTCTCTTTTAATTATATGATTAGTTTTCTCATCATTGATTTTTATTTTAATTATTTCATGATCGTATATTTTATTTATTTTACTATTATTTATTATTATTATTATGTTTTGTTCGTAATGACATAATCAATTAATGTTCTCGTGTTACGCGTAATTCTTGTTTTTGAATACATTCCTTGTATATTCTTTCCTTATTAATCTCTTACATTTAAAGCACACTTCTTCATTTTTACGGTTTACAGACTTATGATTAAATCCTTTACATTTAAAGCATTGTGTTATCTCTGTTTCAACAAATATTCTACATTTTTCCCATCCAATATTTATTTTTTGCACCGATAGTATTTTTGGGTATGTTTCATTATCTACTTTTATTTTACCATTAAATATTTTTCTATTAATCCTCTTAATTTCGTATATTTTTATAATTTCCATTTTGCTTCCTTCTAGAATTTGATTTTGTTTCTTAATTTTTTCAATTAGTTCATTATTTTCGTATTTGAAACTCATATCCGTAACAACAATTGACTTTTCGATTTCATTTGGTACTTTAATTTCATATTCCTCACTCATTTCATTTTCAATTGCATTTTTTATTTTTTCTCGTTCATTTGTGTTTTCACTTTGTATCACTAAGGCACCATTTCTTCTATTTTCAATATTTGTAATTTTTTTTAAATAAAAGTTTACAGGGTCTACCTTTTTATTTAAATCATCTTTGGTTTTTTCTATTTTTTGTTTTTTTTTGGTTTTATAATTAAAGGAACCTGATTTTTAACTTCTGGCAACACCATATTAAGGAGTGAGATCGAAAAATTTTTAACACACGTTTTTCATTACATTTTTCAACCAAAGTATTATTTGATTTTTTTTTTATCAAGTTACCTTTGAAAAACATGTCAGTTATTATGTGTAGTGTCAATTATATAAATTTTTTTGTTAATCTGATTAAAATGAGTGACCAGAAAAAAGTGCGTACTGAAATTATTAAATATTTTCAACTAAACCCAACTTGGTCTTACAAAAAGTTGGCCAAGGATACAAAGGTCTGCCGTCAAACTGTTTCCAATGTTATTAAACAGTACCGGGAGAACTTGTCAGTTGATAGAAAACCTGGTTCAGGTAGAAGGAATGGCCCACATGATGTTTCTAAAGCCAAAAAAATAGAACGCATTTTCAAAAGAGCTCCCAACACATCCGGTAGGAAAGCAGCTCGGTTAGCTCAGTGCTCGGACTATTTGGTACGAAAAGTTAAAGCTAATGCATGTTTAAAAACATACAAGGCTCAAAAAGTTTCTGGCAGGAACGCTGCTAAAAATTTAGAGGCCAAAAACAGAGCACGGAAATTGAAGTCAAGTTTTATAAAAAAATATTCTTGCTGCATAATGGATGACGAAACGTATGTTCTGGCAGATTTTTCGCAACTTCCAGGTCAAAAGTTTTATGTTGCTGATGCTCGAGGGAATGTTGAAGAAAAGTTTAGGACCCAAAAGCAGACAAAATTTCCCAGAAAGTTCTTGGTATGGCAAGCAATATGCAGTTGCGGCAAAAGAAGCCAATCATTTGTTACAACGGGCTCTATAAATACCGAAATTTACATCAAGGAATGTTTACAAAAAAGGCTGCTTCCATTCATAAGACTTCATAATGTGTCCACTTATTTTTGGCCTGACTTGGCATCCTGTCACTATGGTAAACAAGCCCTTGAGTGGTACAAGAACAATAATGTGGTATTTGTACCAAGAGAGGCAAATCCTCCAAACTGCCCGGAGCTAAGGCCAGTGGAGAGATATTGGGCTCTTGTTAAAAGAGAATTGAAGAGTACAAAAAAGGTGTCCGAAAGTGTGGTAGATTTTAAACGGAGATGGACTACATGTTCGAGCAAAGTGACAGAAAGCACTATAAAAACGTTAATGGAAGAGTTTCCGAAAAGGGTTCAAAATTTCATCACTAGTGATTAAAACTATAAAAATATTTTTTTTGTAAATTGTAATAATAATTTGAATCAAATAAAAAAATAAAGCTGTAAGTTTAGTGGTTTCTTTTTTATAAACATATATGTATGTTAAGAATTTTTCGATCTCACTCCTTATTCTTTTATGCATCTGAGAATGATTGTTTTTTTGTTTGTTTTCTTTTAAAGCTTTTTTATTTCATTACACGTTTTGACGTTTGATTGGTTTTGGTTTTATTTTCATGTTCTTTTATTGTGCCGTAAAGTTTTTTTAATTTCTTCAACGATTTTTTACATGATTTTTGTACTTTTTTCAATAGTTGTCTTATTTAATTTTCATTTTGTTTTAGTGATGTCTCAAATTCTTTTTTATATTCTTTTAGATTTTGTTTGTTTATCCTTACTCCGTCTTGTATCTCTCCTAAAACAAGATCAACATTACTTATGTATTGCATACAGTCCTCGCAAATGAATTTTTTTAAAAATGTTGAACCTTTCATTTTCTTAATGTAACTAACGCCCTTTTGGTTTTCAGAAAAAACTAATTCTCAAGGACTTAAGTAACACGAAAACCGCAATTTCTTGAAATACTTGCGAAAATGTTTTTTGGCTAAAAGTGCATTTCTTGTTTTATTTGATGCCCAATTATAACATTTTACGGTTTCGAAGTTAAAAACTCAAAATGACTAAAGTTTTAAAGTATTTTTGGAACATAATCTTTTGATTTCGTAGATAGCACCGTTGATTCTGATTGTAGAAGTGTAAAATTTAACAGGAACATGTATTTTAATACGTGTCGATTTTAATTTGTTTGTAACTTAGGGCCATTTTGTCTGCTAAATTTCAACAAAATTAAAAAAATGTTCTTTACAGACATGGTGATTTAAAGATTTTCATATATAAAATAATTAAATTTATTTAATCCCGAAAAACAACAAATTTCAAAAAACTATAAATACATTTTTTTCTTTATAAATTTGAATATTTTTAACAAATAAGAAATACTTTTTTTTATTTTTTTATGTGACATTTATTTATGTAAGTGGTGAATATAATTTATAGAAGCAAGTTTTTTCTTTTATTTTCATTAAAATACGGGAAATTTCTTTACAAATTTAAGATATTATAATGTTAGAAATTCGGATTAATTTGGCTATTATATATAGCTGTTGTTTTTGAGCTGCATGTGGGAAATTTTTAGGATTTTTCACGTTTCATTGCAAAGAATTTTGGTGAATATACTGGATATACTAGATTATCATTATCATAGAAGCATAAATATAAATATCTTTGTGATTAAATAAATATCCTAGCAATTGAAGATAAAATAAATATTAAAATTTATGCACACAGTAAATGAAAACTGCAGAAAATGTTAGAAATATACTTTATAAACAAAACACTTTTCATATTTTAATTAACTTTGAAATAATTTTTATATTGTTTTTCTGGGAACTTCAAAAATTTTCTTCACACAACTTTTAGAACTTGTTCAATATAGTTTATTGTTAAATAAAATATTATTATTTTATATAAAAGGAAAATCTGTCTTAAATTTATTAAGAGGATTTCCATCAGAAAAATTAGTTGGAAGTTGTTTATTATGATGATGACCATTTCGAACTTCACCATTTCCAATTGTATATCAAAACTTTCCAATTGAGTTTCAGCAATATCTTTTTTTCATATATATTCACATTATTTCAATTAAATATTTGGAGGCCCAGCAAATTCTAATTATATTTCAGAATTTTTTAATTTTATTTCAGAACTTTCTAGTTATATTTCAGAAATTTCTAAATATATTTTAGAAACTTCCAATTATATATCAGAAATTTCTAATTGTATTTCAGAAATTTCTATTAGTATTTCAGAATTTTCATTATTATTTCAGAAAATTTAAATTTAACTGAAATATTAATTCTTATTATATTTCAGAAATGTCCAATTGTGTTTTGGAAAAGTTCAATTGTATTTCAGAAATTTCCATTTTTATTTCAGAATTTTCCATTTGAATTTCAGAAATTTTACTATGTTGAACTGAGAGTAAATTTTTGGGTTTTCTGTTCATAGTTGAAGACATCAGTTCAGAAGTTTTTATTATTTGTTTTGACAATATTTGTAATTACAAAAATCATGCAGAATCAAAAATTAATTTACAAAAATTAGTGGTTACGTCTTTTTCATCAAATGTTTGATGTCTGAACGTAGCTTAAGACAATTTTGTTTTGTATTTGCGTTTACTGAGATTTGTGTATAATTGATACTTTTATTAATGTATATAAGGAGTGAGATCGAAAAATTCTTAACATACATATATGTTTATAAAAAAGAAACCACTAAACTTACAGCTTTATTTTTTTTATTTGATTCAAATTATTATTACAATTTACAAAAAAAAAAAAAATATATTTTTATAGTTTTAATCACTAGTGATGAAATTTTGAACCCTTTTCGGAAACCCTTCCATTAACGTTTTTATAGCGCTTTCTGTCACTTTGCTCGAACAAGTAGTCCATCTCCGTTTAAAATCTACCACACTTTTGGACACCTTTTTTGTACTCTTCAATTCTCTTTTAACAAGAGCCCAATATCTCTCCACTGGCTTTAGCTCCGGGCAGTTTGGAGGATTTGCCTCTCTCGGTACAAATACCACATTATTGTTCTTGTACCACTCAAGGGCTTGTTTACCATAGTGACAGGATGCCAAGTCAGGCCAAAAATAAGTGGACACATTATGAAGTCTTATGAATGGAAGCAGCCTTTTTTGTAAACATTCCTTGATGTAAATTTCGGTATTTATAGAGCCCGTTGTAACAAATGATTGGCTTCTTTTGCCGCAACTGCATATTGCTTGCCATACCAAGAACTTTCTGGGAAATTTTGTCTGCTTTTGGGTCCTAAACTTTTCTTCAACATTCCCTCGAGCATCAGCAACATAAAACTTTTGACCTGGAAGTTGCGAAAAATCTGCCAGAACATACGTTTCGTCATCCATTATGCAGCAAGAATATTTTTTTATAAAACTTGACTTCAATTTCCGTGCTCTGTTTTTGGCCTCTAAATTTTTAGCAGCGTTCCTGTCAGGAACTTTTTGAGCCTTGTATGTTTTTAAACCTGCATTAGCTTTAACTTTTCGTACCAAATAGTCCGAGCACTGAGCTAACCGAGCTGCTTTCCTACCGGATGTGTTGGGAGCTCTTTTGAAAATGCGTTCTATTTTTTGGCTTTAGAAACATCATGTGGACCATTCCTTCTACCTGAACCAGGTTTTCTATCAACTGACAAGTTCTCCCGGTACTGTTTAATAACATTGGAAACAGTTTGACGGCAGACCTTTGTATGCTTGGCCAACTTTTTGTAAGACCAAGTTGGGTTTAGTTGAAAATATTTAATAATTTCAGTACGCACTTTTTTCTGGTCACTCATTTTAATCAGATTAACAAAAAAATTAATATAATTGACATTACACATAATAACTGACATGTTTTTCAAAGGTAACTTGATCAAAAAAAAAAAATCAAATAATACTTTGGTTGAAAAATGTAATGAAAAAAGTGTGTTAAGAATTTTTCGATCTCACTCCTTAGCTACGCCTCCTCCTTTCCACTCCCTGTTTAATAAAATTGATTTAAACCGAGGTATATTATAAAAGTTATTTTCGATATTGCTAATGTTAGTTTCAACTAAAACGGTGATTTTTACAATGTTTATTATTTTATTCACACTGCCAATAAGAGAGAAAATATGATTTTCTTCTTATTTTTATTTTTCAGAGTATTATGATGTTAATGATGTAAGATACAAAAGGACGTTGATGACTTTAATGATGGATAAAAACACTTTAAAAATGTCAATATGAAAGTTTAGTTTGTCATGTCGGCACATGGTACACCGTAATAATTTAATCGCTAATATGCAGGTTTAGTACAGTGCGGATTTGAGATACTCTTTTTTTCGGGTTATTTTTACCAATTAGGAAAAAGGCTGTTATAGTAGTGTTAAGTGAAATGTGTAGTTTGTGTAGGAGATTGTTACCTGTATGTTTTATTAAAAATATATCTAATATAAATCATGTCTTCTTGGTAGGTAGCTGCCCATTTGGTTTAGTATTTACATAGCAATTTATCGTTTATTATTGATTTACTTTATATTAAACATAAATAGGTGTTTGTGCTTTTAAAAAAGTTTAAATAATTTTGAGCAATATTTTTGTATTATTTTGTTTATTTATTTGGTTATTCATTGTAATATTTTAAAGCCACATTATATTAGTATTATAGAATACAACTAATTTGACTCACATAATATTAACATAAATAAATTAATTGCACGCATTTATCAATTTATCAAAATTTCAGTACAAAAAATATACTTTCAATTTGAAAAAAATGGATTCTTTTCGCTTCTTTGGATGTCAATAAACATAACATCTACTTAGTGTTACTCTCACAGAACGTAAAAGAATTCTCTTAGTGCTACCTTTGAAGTGGTAATAAATGTTATATTTTTGGAAGTACTTCATTTTATTTTGGTGGGAATGTACATTAAAACAGTAGTAGCCGGAGACATCTTGATTTATTATTTTGTGTTAAAGTTAATAAATGATCAGCTGCAAAATCACACACGACTACTCAGGCATAGCATTGCTTTTATGTTCTTTGAAAAATTAAATTTTTAAGAAACTTTGAGAGTATCAAATAAGACTCGGTAGTACCTTTGAACATAAAATAGTATAAAAAACTAGTATCGTAACACAAAATGGTATTTATAGACAACAGTCGGATATTAAATATAACATCAAGAGTGAAAACTTCTAAAATATTATTTTTTTAGTAAAATTCAATGCAATTTTTTTATTTTAGGTTCGTAATGTTAAAATAATTTTGATGGTTACAACATCTAAACATGAGTTCTCGACTTAATTTATATACCGTTGAGGTAGGTGATACTAATTTCACCATCTTAAGCCGTTATCAAAATTTAAGACCGATCGGCTCCGGGGCACAAGGCATAGTTTGGTAAGTTGTAATTATTAAAAATTTTATATTTTTTATAACCTTGTCCTTTAAAAGAACTTTAACATTTAAAGATCAACCATTTTAAGAAGAAGATAAATAAATAATAAGATAAATAATTATTGCCTTATTTATAATAAACAAGTAAGAAATTATAGTCGGGCGAGGCCGACTATGTAATACCCTACACCTTTTACAAAAATATTATATGCCAAATTTTATTGAATTATATCCAAATAATGGACCGATCTTAACAATTTTCAATAGGCTTTGTACCATAAAAGATCATATGTCAAATTTCATAGAATTATTTCCAAAATTGCGACCTGTAGTTTGATTACAAGGTTTACAAACCCTATTGGAGGGTTTAGTTGTATGGAGCTAGGTGAAATAATGGACAGATCTTAACCATTTTCAATAGGCTTCGTCCATAGAACAATACCAAATTTCATTGAATTATCTTCAAAATTGCGACCTGTAGTTTGATTACAAGGACGGACGGGCATAGCTAAATTAAGTCAGAAAATGATTTTGAGCCGATTGGTAGACTTTTTGGTGGGTATAGGACAAATATCTCCACTAAAGTGGTGTAGGGTATAAAACCCCAGTAAACAATTTTTTCAGACATGTCTGATGTCAGAAATTTTCTGAAATAATTCTTATACTTTATCAGAATTTTTAACGAATAACATAAATTTCCTTTAGACATTTTACAGAATAATCGGCAAACTTTTTATTAGACTTTTCTGCACATTTTCTGAAGTATTAAACGATTAACATCAGACTTGTCTGCACATTGACGAAAGGGAATTTTATTGTTACGACAACTATGAGACACATTGTCGAAGGACAATTTTATTTATTCCGATATTATTCTTTAGACGTAAAGGAGAATAGTCTGCACATTTTCTGAAGTAAAATATAAAATGGCTTACGAATAATATCGGATAAATTGTTTTTGTAATTTTATCAGACAATTTAGCAAATAATATAAATTTCCTTTAGATATTTAACAGAATAGTCTGCACATTTTCTGATATTTTTTTTAAATTAGCAAAAAATTACTTAATTTTTTATGGTTTAATTTTAAATGTATATAGTGAACTCTATTTTCGTATGTAATACGTTAGTATTATTGTTTAATTTTATTTTATTAATTTTAATAATAACCTATAAGTCTTTATTATTTATTTACGCACCCTTAAGAAGTCATGAATAATTCAAAATTATAAATTATTATTAAAATTATGCCATAATAAATTATATATATGAAAATAGTTTCCATCTGTCGTTGATCGAAATAGTCAGGTCATTTTCTTATACTTGATCAGACTTTTGTACGAACTGTCGGACATTTTATCAGAGATTAATCCGACTTTTCTTATATTCAATCAGACTTTCTGTTATTCTGTCTGTTTATCCGACATTTATCAGACCTTCTTCTACTTGATCAGACCTTCGTACGAAATGTCGAAAGCATGTCAGGTATGGTATCAGACTTTTGTCCGACTTTAATCAGATTTGCCGAAAATTCCTTCAGAATATCCCAAGGGATTTACATCAGATTTCGTAACGAATTCTGACCGACATCTCTGCACATTTTTCCTAGTTTCCTTAGACAAAGAGTTCCGAATTCTGAGCAACCTTTCATACGGTTTTCGTAACGAATTCTGACGGAATTCGGGTACGAAATCGGCAACTTGTGCAGATATTCAAATTCGGCAAAAATTGTTTAGTAGGAACTAACTAACTAACGAGCTGTTATCTTTCCCTTATGGGAATTTAAACACAAAAAGTTGACTCTAATGTGAAACTGTTTCATTGAAAAAAGAAATTTGATATTTGTTAAATTAATATGTTTCATAAACGCCGTGATTTTGGACTTTTTCACAGTGAAGCTATTGACAAGGTGAAATTGGAACGTTATAAAGTAATTTCGTTGCAATATTTATTTTATCAGTTTTGTACTATATGGTTGTTGTTGAAACAGTTCGACTGTGGCCGATAGTTCTTTCCTAAAATTAGAATAATAAAAATTTAATTATTTGAGTTAGTGTCTGTGGGTGGAAGGGGGAGCTGGAGAAACTGCGCCACCTCGGTATACCTAGGGGAATAATTGGATAACTGCACCGTGTCATAAGAACCTTGAGGCAGGGCAACGATTTAAAGTGCCTGAAAAGATTCGTTCGCCGTAGCCGTTGAGGAAACTGCATCAACTGGCTTATTATGGTTCTAGAATGCCTGGGTAAATGCCTCCCACAATCCGATTTCGCAGCGGGGTGTTCATTTAGGATTCTGTTGCACCTGTAGTCATTGATGGCTTTGGTCACCGCGTCTGTCGACGTCCGATGTTATGACGTCTTGGATGTCGATGCGAATGGGAAAATTTTTAAAACTTTACATATGCTGTCAAAGATGAAAAGCCTTATTAGGCGGTACTATGTAATTTATAAAACCCGCTTATTTAAACTTAGTTTGCAATGTATCGACGTTAAAACAGACAAGAAAATAATAGAGAACAAAGTATTGCTTATTTTGAACTTAAATCCATAACCTTAAAAGAATTGAGGCAAAACAATTCAGTTATTGAATATATCAAAGTGAGATTGGAATATCAAGCTCCAAAGTTACCCAATACTTCAACTGTCAAATGATCGGACATGGTCAAAAGTCAAAACTTTTCTTGCTCGATGTGTGTCCAACAAAATGTTGTAAATGAGAAATGTGCTTATTGCAATGGATCTTATAAATCAGTCATGTCTGTTCTGTATATCAAATCGGTTTTAATTCGGTATATAATATAATATATTTTATTTAAAAAAAGGTTTGAAGGTCAAAATTTTGTTTGAATTGTCTGATCTAAATACTATTGAGAGCATATTTTTAGAAGTTTGTTGTGGTTTTAATAAAATTTTATTGGGTGTTTTATATTTACCGCATGTAACCTTGGCGATATCTCCTGTCGTTTTAAGCATATTGCATTAATGGGGGATTTTAACACAAATCTTTTTGATTCTAATAAATCAGTGACGATTAGGGGCTTACTTAGATGCTACAACCTGTATTGCCAACACAATGCACTACCAACTCATTACGATATTCGGTGAAACTCTGTATCACTCATCGACTTCTTCATCTTAAGCAGCATTCTCGTACGTAATTTTACAGGTCAATTCCAATCTCCACATTTATCAAAAAATGTTTTTATTTGTTTCACGATGTTCCTCATTGTAAAATTATTGAAACCTATTTTAATTTGATTTATGAAACATCTGACGTAAACCTTCAAGTTGGACATTTAAGTACAGCAATAGTAGACTTTATTTTCTTATGTTCCTGGTTAACGAAAATCTATTAAAAATATTAGTTATTTAAGAAGTACCAGGGAAGTCAAAAGTGCTCACTATTTACGGGACCTTGCTTATCGTGCCTATTGTGAGTGCAGAAGTCATGGCAACTGTTCCATCTACTGTAAACATCGAAATAGGGTCAATCAAATTATCAAAAATTTGAAAAGAAAAAATAGTTTTTTGTAGTTTAACAGTACTGATTCTTCTTCTAACTGGAAAACACTTAGAAATATGGATTGCTGTGATGACAATCACATTTCTATCTCAGAGGATCCTCAAATTTTAAATCAACATTTTATATTAAATCAATCTTAACGATTTTTGTCCCTTAATTTCCATGTCTGACCCAGGTATTATTTCGTTTAGAAGGTCCGACTCAAACGATTTGATCGAAGCTTTTGCTAGTGTTAAGTCTAATGCTATTAGGGACGACATTATACCCAATATACCCATGAGGCTCTTGAGAATTCTATATCCATATTTGGATATAGAATAGAATTGTTCCAACAAGAATAACTAATGAATCTGGTATTACCTCTTTTCATCCAATTAGTATTCTTCCATGCATTTCGGTTTTCATAAATCTTATAACACCACATATTGTTAACTCTTACTGATAGACTAAGACATGCTCTTAACAAGAATGGAGTTTGTGTGCTATAAGCTTTGGACTTATCCAAGGCTTTTGATAAAATGAACCGCAATTATTTGATGAATAAGATGTATACACATTTTAAATTCAGCAGTGCTTCTTGCAAAATGGTTCTCTCTTACCTTTCAAACAGACAGGACCCTTGTTTTTCATTCATTACGTGAACGATTTTATAATGTTAATTTACCAACATCTGATATCTTCTTATATGCAGATGATATTCATATACGATACGTGAATAAGACAAAGGCTGTCAGTTTTGGAATAAATAACAAATCCTACCTTAATTTGAGGATGTTCCATAATCCTGTCAAAATTGTTGATAATGTGCGCTTATTAGGTTTAATTTTAGACGAGAAACTTTAGTTTAGTTTAAAAGGGTTGTATATCAATGTATATATCCACCCGGAGACCCAAAGGTCAATTGTGAATCCTTCCAGGTCCCTTTTGCAGCTGTTTACCAAGCTAGAATGTAACGTTTTACACTGCAAAGCTTTAAGAGCTGCTTGACTATCAACATAAAACGTAACTTTCGACCCCCTAGTAATGTGTGCCTTAATAATATCCACGGATTTCCATATAGCCAGGATTTTCGCTTGAAATACGCTACATTCGTCCGGAAGTCTGTAGGACACTATTATGTTGTCTTCTGCCAAATAAACTCCTGCACCTGTACCAGAGTCCATCTTGGATCCGTCAGTGAAAACTGCAAACCCCTGAACGCCAGTAACCATAATAGGGGAGATAACACTCCTCCTTGTGGTGTACCCCTGGTAACTCGTTTGCGAATACTATCATCCCCTTGTGGGTGTTAACAAAATATACTTTATAAACTTATACATAAAAAATTAAGTTTTCATTTAAATATCAATTTTATAAATCAAATTTAGTTTTAAATATTTTTCATTATAACATAAACTTTTGTTCTTTTAAGTTTTATAAAACATTTTATAATAAATACAAATTCAATTAATTGTCGAAAATTGTTGATAATTAACATCAACTATAATGGCGATCCTGCCAGGAGAACAATAATAAAACTTATAATTAAAACTAACAATTTCCGTTGAATGATGAATGAAATATCATTGAAAATCAATTCGAAAATTTTGGTCACTGTGAACTTATTTAAAATCGAATATATTCATTATTATCATCTAAAAATCCTGCTAAAATACACATATTAAAGTATCAATCCTGATCCCTCTGCACTGTTGGAAAATAAAACAAATTTCAATATTTTTGAATTCATATCAGTTCAGTTCAAATAACAATATTTTAATTAAAATATTAACCAGAAGCATCAAAGAAAGTATTCTGTATTAAGTATTTATCTTACATTACTATAAATATTTATTATCCTAACTATATTAAGTATTTTACCTTTTGATTTTAAATATTCGTTAGATATAGCTACATACATATAATCTAAAATATTAAAAAATTAGTTCAAATTAATATCAATTTTAATCTTAACTTTGATTTTGATTTTTTGTAAACTTTGCCTCCAAAATGACTACACGCTCTCCACCTCGTACAAGTACACACACACAAAGTTCAACAAATTCACAATCTAGTTTAGTAACTACAAATACAATTTTAAATCCAAATACGATTGGTAATCAATAATGTGCTGCTACTATTAAACTCCCTCAATTCTGGACAAATTGTCCAGAAGCATGGTTTGTACACGCAGAAATGCAATTTGCAACAAGAAACATTTCTGCAGACCAAACTAACTATGAATATGTAATAACAGCTCTTCCCCAAGAAGTTATTATAAAAGTGTTGGACGTTATTCAGAATCCAACTACAACTGAAATATACCTAAATCTCAAGAAGATTTTGATCGAACGTTTCTCTTTAAGTGAAACTTTGAAATTAGATAAAATTTTATCTGACAGTGATATGGGAGATAGAAAGCCATCAGAATTTTATAGATCGTTAGCTCTTCTCGCTGGTTCAAATTTTAGTTCAGAGGTATTGACAAAACTTTGGCTACGTAAACTCCCCAAAAGCTTAAATGTAGCATTAACAGGATCAAATATAAGTGATCATAATAAATTAGTTCAATTAGCTGATAGATTATGGGAAGTGATTTACAATGATTAAATATGTAGTATCAGACAATCTTCTAGAAGTTCTAATATAGAGCAAATTGTTCAAAACCTGACCTCTTCTTTATGCGAAAATATAAGTAAATTAACACTGGAAGTTGGTTCACTTAAAAAGGAATTGGAAACACGAAAATCACGTCCGTTTTATAGGAGATATAGTAGAAGTAGTTGACGATCTCGTGGTCGTTCACCAAATGGAAACTGGCTTTGTCGTTTTCATTACAGATTTGGTAACCAAGCCAGGAAATGTGAACAACCTTGTTCATTTTCGAACGAAAATTCAACAAACTTAAATCGTCTACTGTTGCCGCGACGAACAGTAGAAATGATAATTATAATTCAAGTCGCCTTTTTATTTTTGATAAAAATAATAAAATTAAGTTTCTAATAGATAGTGGTGCAGAGATATCTGTGTTACCATCTTCGAAATTCAAAAATGATAATAGAAAACCTGACATTATTTTAAGCGCAGCAAATGGCTCAAACATTGCAACTTTTGGAAAGAAATTGTTTAATGTAGATTTAGGCCTTCGACGAGAATTTCCATTTATTTTCATAATCGCAGATATTTCAAAACCTATTATTGGTGCTGATTTTCTTTGCAAATATGGTCTTTTAATAGACATTAAACATAAGTGCCTAATCGATCCACTTACAAATTTGTCCATTAATACGTTTTCAAATTCATGTAATGTATCACTTCCTAAATTGTTTTCTGTAGATAATCAATTTACACAACTTTTGAGAAAGTTTCCTTCACTGATATTAGAACCCGATTATACAAAACCTATAAAACATTCAACAGTTCACAGATTAATAACAAAAGGACCCTTACCTTTTTCAGGTATATGTAGACCATCAAACTCAAGTGTAGCATCTGCTTTACATTTAGTTCCTAAGAAAGACCCAAACGAGTGGTGACTTTAGACGTTTGAACGTAGTGACGGTACCAGAGATATCCATTACCTCATATTCATGATTTAAATATGAACATAAAAGATAAAAATATATTTTCTAAAATTGATTTAGTACGCGCTTATCACCAAATTCCAATGGCGGAAGAAGATATATTTAAGACGGCAATTACAACTCCATTCGGAATGTTTGAGTTCCAACGCATGCCATTTGGTTTGCGAAATTCTGCACAGACGTTTCAAAGATTTATAATGAAGTTTTTACAGGTTTAGATTTCGTGTTTGTGTATATTGATGATATACTTATATATAGTGAAGACAATGAACAACATTTATATCACTTAGAAAAAGTTTTTGAACGATTGGAAGAATATGGGTTGAATATTAAACCAGGGAAATGTACATTTGGTGTTTCAAATATAGATTTTTTAGGTCACAACATCTCGAATGCTGGCATAAGACCATCTAAAGAGAAAGTATTAGCTATTCGAAACTTTGAACAACCAAAAACGGTTAAACAGGTTCAAAAATTTGTAGGAATGGTAAATTACTACCATAGATACATTCCTAAATTAGCTGAGTTAACTAATCCTATTCATGCTATAATTACCAAGGCATTAAAAAAGAAAAATAAAAATCTGGAATGGACTACAGAGGCGCTTAATTCATTTGATCGCATTAAAGAATCATTTGCATCTCGGGTTTTGTTAAATCATTTCAACAATGAAGCAAATTTACCATTAACGGTAGATGCTTCAAAGATAGCCATAGGCGGTGTTTTACAACAAGTTTATAAGGGAATTTCAGAGCCGTTAGCATTCTTTTCTAAAAAATTAACTCCTAGTGAAACAAAATATAGTACTTTTGATCGAGAATTATTGGCAATATACTTAAATATAAAACATTTTAGGTATTTATTAGAAGGTAGATCCTTTACAGTATACACCGACCATAAACCTTTAGTGTTTGCTCTAGATTCAAAAACAGAAAGAAGTCCAAGACAAACACGACACTTAGAATATATTTCGCAATTTACTAGTGATATACGACATATAAAAGGCGACGTTAATGTTGTAGCTGATACTTTATCAAGAACATTTGAAGTCGAAGCATATAAATATTCAGATCTTAATCTTAAAATATTATATGAAGAACAGCTAAAAGATAAAGATCTTTCAGAACTTCTTTCTGATAAAGAGAAACATTTGAATTTGAAATTCCTAAAAATTCCTGTTCTAAATTTGGATATTTGGTGTGAATGTACACTGAATACACCTAGGCCTTATGTTCCCTTAAGTTTACGGAAAGCAGTATTTGAAAAATTACATAGTATTTCTCATCCCGGAATCAGAGCTACACGCAAATTAATAACTGAACGTTATTTCTGGCCAAAAATGAGCAAACAACTAAATGTCTGGTCGAAAGAATGTCTTAGCTGTCAAAAATCTAAAATAAGTAAACATACTAAATCACCAGTAGTTGAAATAAAAATACCTAAAGGAAGATTCGAACATATACATTTAGACATTGTTGGACCTTTACCAATATCTCAAGAACATAGATACATATTAACCATAATCGACAGATTTACTCGTTGGCCTGAAGCATATCCTTTAAAAGACAACACAGCATCAACTATAGTAGATACATTCATTCGCAATTATATATCTCGTTTGGTGTCCCTTTAAATATAACAACAGACCAAGGCGGTCAATTCACTTCTAAGATATTTACTGAATTAACAAACATGTTAGAATGTTTTAAAATAACTACTTCACCATATCATCCTCAATCTAATGGCATGATTGAAC
The DNA here is from genome assembly GCF_022045245.1 of Lucilia cuprina. Lineage (NCBI taxonomy): Eukaryota > Metazoa > Arthropoda > Insecta > Diptera > Calliphoridae > Lucilia > Lucilia cuprina. The sequence goes on from NC_060950.1 coordinate 43,288,870, forward strand.
GATTTCATAGACAACTTAAAGCAACATTGATGGCTAGAGGTGAATCAGCGAATTGGTATAACGAACTTCCGATTGCTCTACTAGGTATTCGTTCAGTATTTAAAGAAGATTTACAAGCTACACCCGCATAAATGGTTTATGGTGAAAATTTACGATTACCTGGAGAAATAATAACAGCTTCTGGAAATTTTGATGCTTCTGACATTTTATTCACAATAAAAGATCATTTTAAAAATGTAAGATCTAATATAAGACATCACAGTAATATAAATACAGAAATTAATGTACCAAAAGGCCTTAAAGATTGCAAATTTGTATTTGTGCGTGTAGTTAATAAAAAGCTTTACAACAACCATACGAGGGACCTTATAGAGTGGTAGAAAAGAACAAGAATTACTTTAATGTTGATATAAACAATAAAATAACAAGTTTACCTATCGATAGACTAAAACCATCAGTAACCGAAAACACTACCATTAATTCTAAGTAATTCTAAACGAACAACAAAAAAAGTTTCTTTTAATTTATTGGAAATAAATTATTTGGAGGGGGAGTAATTGTGGGTGTTTACAAAATATACTTTATATACTTATACATAAAAAATTAAGTTTTCATTTAAATATTAATTTTATAAATCAAATTTAGTTTTCAATATTTTTCATTATAACATAAACTTTTGTTCCTTTAAGTTCTATAAAACATTTTATAATAAATACAAATTTAATTAATTGTCGAAAATTGTTTATAATTAACATCAACTTTACCCCTAAGGTTGAGTTGATTATTTTGCTATCAAGCATCGATACTATCCAACTCACCAGGAAATCCTGAACTCCGAGCACCACTAACGACTCTCTGATGGCCTCTATTCTAATGTTGTTAAATGCGCCCTCTATGTCCAAAAACGCGGCTAGAGTATATTCCCTACGCTCTAAACCGTGCTCAATACAACCAACCACCTCATGTAACGCACTCTCAACCGACTTACCCTTCAGGTAGGCATGTTGAGCGTTACTAATAAGACGGTTATCTATATTGCTCCTGAGATAAAGATCTATCAGACGTTCTAAGGTCTTCAGTATAAAAGACGATATGCTGATAAGCCTGAAATCCTTAGGTTTCGAGTGGCATGCCCTACCGGCCGTAGGAATAAAGATTACCCTAACCTCTCTCCACCTTCTTGGAAGGTATCCCGGAGACACCTCTTGAAAATATCAGCTAGAAGTGCCAACGCCGGAAAAACACCATACGGACCCGGTGATTTATATGGGTCAAAAGTGTTCACCGCTCAGCCCAATTTGTCCCTAGTGACTATTTCATAAATGTGACCAGATGAATAGCTAGAAGCCCCTGATCTTTGGACCCCCTGACTTAAGTCCCTATTATCTATGTCAGCAGAACCTGGGAAGTGAGTTTCCATAAGCAAAGAGAGTGTCTCCGAGCTTGACTCCGTCCACGAGTTGTTTTCTCGTTGAATGTAACCTAAGGCCTTGGGGTCTTTGGCTAAAATTCTATGGAGCCTAGACATCTCATTTACGTTGCCAATAGATTCACAGAAGTTCCTCCATGATGTCTGTTTTGCTCTTTTGATCTCTCCCTTATACTTATTGAAACTCACCTTGTAGTTCTTCCAATCTTCTGGAAGTCTAGTAAGCTTGGCCCTATTAAACAATCTTCTAACCGTCGACCTTTGATCACGTAGTTCCCTGGTCCACCACTTAGGTTGCTTAATGAAATTACTACTAACTCATCTCTTTTATTAATGTTAGCACTGCCCCATTGACTATGATGTGCGTTTGAATCACAGCCTAGCATCATGATAGCGCCCTTCTGTTTTGCATACGCCGTTAGCTCCAGCGGCTCTATAGCTTCATACGACATGTACACTGAAGCCACCGAGAACAAACGCTCACTCTTGACCTAAATCACCGCTCCTAAAAGAATGAGATATTAGAAAATTAAAATCATTCTTTGCCAATATACAAGTTCTATCCTTATCCTCATTGGACGGGACGAACAAAGTATATCTCGTGATCGCTAATCCACAAACCCTATTGTTATTTAACCATGGTTCTTGGATTAGAGCCACGACCGTCTGGGAATCTGTAATGAACCTTGCCAACTCTGCTGAAGCTGCCTCACAATGATGCAGGTTTTTTGCACCACCCGTAGCTTCCTTGGATCTGTCATGTTTAGAGTACCTAAACCGTACAGTTCCAAGTCCAAAGTTGACAACTCCCCTCAGCCCATCCAAGATCTCGAGGGATTTTTTATTTACAGCAAAACGGAAATCCCTCCCTGTATTCTTGCCAATTTCTAAAAACACATATGCTACAAATAATATATCATGTCAAGTCAAGTCTTAATGCTTTAAAATGGTACATAAACGACTGTTGCTGCCAAACTGTTATAGTTATTGAAGCAACAAACTTCCATTGGTTTGTAAGGAGATTAATCTTCTGCTTGGCCAATACCGCCAGTATGGTGTCCACCGGTCTTATGGGTGGTGGAATCCATACTGTCACTATTGACCTGAGTGGCAATTCAGATGCATAAATCACCTCGAGCATTGAGTCCGGACTAAGGTCACCAAGCTTGGCAACCGTGACCCTTAAAAATTCAAAGGAAAAGGTATCAAGATTACCCCTATCGCAGTCTGCACCCTTGAAGGATACGTCATCTAGACTACCACTGTATGCAGCGATTTCGTCCAGGAGCCTGCCCAGCTGCTACAGGTCGGGACTGATCTTCCCATCCGTATCAGACAGATCTATAACAGCCTAACGAGATTGGCGTTCTTTGGTCCTCTTTGTAGGGGATGACTGTGTCCTCCGACCGTGAGCAGATACCATAGTGGTTTTATGTTCCCCGTCGGATGATAGATTCATCTCATCAAACTTCTGTGTGGCACCGGATTCTCCAAAGGAGTCCTTCGACAGCCCTAGAAGGTCGTCTACATTACAGTTCGTTAGAATCTGTTCTTCATGCTTCAAAATCCTAGCATGAATGTCACTCAGTGTCAGTCCTCCGTCTAAGGATAGGTCTGTCTGCCCACCATCCTCACTAGTCCGGTCCCTGAAAGCCGTAGTATCCAACTCTACTACCTTTTCGTCACAATGTTCGTCTTTTCTGTCCGCTACTTCCTCTTCCTTTTCTTTATTTAATTTTGTTCAATTTTGATACCACGAATATGCTCGGGCGGACGACCATCCACGCAGTGACGGCATACATGGACTAGGCAACTATCTTACAACAGCGTTTTACACTGACGCTGAGGGGAGCTGTTAACGGCTAATTTATGAGGGGAGCTGTTAACGGCTAATTTATTTATGCACTAATTAACCATTCAGGACCTCGGCACAGCTTCGTACCACTTTGACCTTAAAAGTGCTTATATAACGCACTACCCTAATAGTAAAGCTCTTATCAATCAAGTGCGAACCTGCAAAGGGCAATCACGTATCATCTTTGTCATGATAATAAAGCGACAAGCTATGTAAACCGCTTATTGCTACAGCCATATCATGACAGGATGAGTAACTTTTAGTTATTTTTATAAATCAGAACCCACAGCGAGTAGAGGTTTGAAACCAATAAACTCAGAAGCCCTCGCATCGCGACAAGATTGTAACCCAGGCGAAGGACGAGAAATTTACATTTGTTAAACATATTAACTCAGTAAAGTCTAAAGTTTGTTCTACCCTGAAAGAGATCAATAAGATAGTCAATAGAATTGTTAGGTACATTTATGGATTGACGTTACATGACCATTGGTCTACCTATGTTAAATGTTTTCTTGGTTTACATTTTCTTCGTATATAAAACTGAGACTACTTTTAACATTTTACAATATAATTTATACAGGATATTCGAGGGCATTTAGGAATAATTTTGTATTTTCCCACTCTATTCGTTCGCCTCAGATTGTTATAGACAGACTTTTGAGATCTTCATATGAACATTCATTTGTGGTCAGAGTTTCTAGAATCTGGAATAGACGACCAAACAATCTTAAAATATTCTCATTTAACTTGCCAAAAGCCAATTGCCTTAACGTTCCTTGTTAGTGTGATGTGTAAATTTTTCTTTTTATAATAATTTTTCTTCTATAATAATAATAATTTTTCTTTTTATAATAATAATATAGTTTAATTGTTAAATTATTTTTATATCTCTTATATGTTACTATTATTGCATTTATAAATTCTTCCACATTTTTATAAATCTTTTAACCATATATGGCCCATAAGGGCTCGGTTAAATAAATAAATGAAATAAAAACAAGTATGAATTTATAGTCGGACATTGCCGACCATAAATTCATACTTGACAAAAAAAGAGATTTTCTATCCTTATAAATTTTGTAGATGAATTTGCGTCTATTTCAAAGTCATTTATGTTGATTTTAATCGTTTTATAAGTAATTATAAGTTAATTTTGTCATTCAAGTCATTTTCTGAAGGGGAGTCTGTATGAGGGCTAGGGTCAAATGCGACCCGATCACAATAAAAATTAGTATTGTCATTTATTGTACTATAAAACTAAATTTTGCTGATTTTTGTTGACATTATAAGACATTTAACGTAATTATGAGCCTAAGGGGCCGATTCGGGGGTACGGTTGTATGGGGGCTAGGAGAAATAATGGACCGATCGTCGCCAAATTTCATCAAATTATCTTGAAAATTGCGACCTGTACCGTGCGCACAAGGTTTTCATGGACACACAGACAGACGGACATAGCTAAATCGACTCAGAAAGTGATTCTGAGGCGATTTCAGCACAAACGCATAATACCCTCCTCACTATAGTGGTGTAGGGTATAATAAATAATATAAATGAAAAAAGTTTAAAATGTCCATAGCATTTATATTAATTTACACTTGTATTAAAAACCCAAAAAATAATTATTTAATTTATTATAATAAAATTAAATTCGACTTACTTTCGACTAGATTTGTAGATGGATGTTTCTGAAGCCAGGCAAGAACAATTGTAGAGTCGGTCCACAGATGAACGGTTGTACTTGGGAACAAATTATAGGATAATACATGCCCTTTTAACTTGGAAAGAAGTAAGGCGCTACACAATTCCAAACGTGGGAGACTATGTTTATGTAGCGGTGCTACTTTGCTCTTAGCCACTAGTAAATGTGGGCTTTTATTGATTAGGTGATCAGATCTAATGTATACTGCGGCACAGTATGCTCTCTCTGAGGCATCACAGAAACCATGCAACTGGACGAAGTTTTCAGGTTGAAAATTCACCCAGCGTGGAATTCTTATTTTTTTCGCTATTTTGAAAATTTTCGATAAAAATTTTCCATTTTAGAATATATATACCATCTTGCCGTAATTCCTGAAGAATCATTTTAGCTTCAATAATTATAGGCGGTAGACATCCTGCCGGATCAAAAAGTTTCGCCACGCAAGATAAGATTTGTATTCTTTTAAAGTATTTTCAATCGAAATCGTTTTTATTTTTAAACAAAAAGTATCAGTTATAGCGTTCCATCTAATTCCCAGGATCTTTGGTTAACTTGAGTCATATAATTTCAAGAAATCGTCATTCAAAAGATTTTCTCTTGGAATTTGTTCCAACAATCGTGAATGCTTCGCAGTTATTTTCCTCAAAGGAAATCCAGCAGAATCTAATGCGATGCATAACTGTTTTTGAGATTCTATTGCTGATTCTAATGTATGTCCCTCTGATAACACATCATCTACATAGGTCTCATGTCTTGATGCTAAAGGATTTTGTGTTTTTGTGTCTTCTGCCAACTGTAGAAGTGTTCGAATAGCTAAGTACGGTGCACAATTAACACCAAAGGTTACCGTAGCTAGTTCATAATCTTAGACTGTATTGATATTGCGGAACAATATTCTCTGATAAGGTCTATCTGAATCATTTATCATTATTTGACGATACATTTTTTCAATATCGTTATGTGGTAATTTTACCACATAACGAACATCTTCTCGTCTAAAAGTAGTTTTCGCAAAAAGTTCCTCACAAAATTGATCTTCCTCTGAAATGATATAATTTGTAGAAATTTCCTCTGTTTCCCAAAATTTTGTTAGTTAAATAAATAGCTTGTTGGATTGGCCTTTTTATTTACATCAACAGCAACGAGTGACATTGAGTTTATCTTGAATGGGCCATATATAAAACAACCATAAACAGAGTTTTGTGCTACCATATTTCCTAAAATGTGTGTACGAGTGCCTTCAAGTAAACTGTACGGTATTACATCACTTCCCAATAGCATATCAATATGAGAAGAAACATAATATTTCGCCAACTCTAAGTCCCTAATCTCAGATAGGATAGGATTAGAAATTGTATTCGACGGCATCAAACTTGTTAAGTTTGAAACGATTACTGCTTGAGTATCAAGCGTAAAATTATCCTTTTCAGCGCAAAGTGTTAAACTACAAATTTTCTTAGAATTTGAAACAACTGCTCCACCTAATCCACATATTTTGAAATCTGCAGGTTCTGCTTTCAAATTTAACCTATTTCTAATTCTCTCAGTTAGAAAGGATCTTTTAGATGCAGAATCTATTAGGGTTCTTACTATAAATTTATCACCAAAATGATTAATTTGTACTAAAGCTGTTGGCAATATAATGTCATCATTGTTTACCGACAAATGTGTTTGGACATTCGTCGGACCAGTATTATTGCAAGAAGGGCATCGAGTTTCTGAACCATTAGTTTCCGTTGTCATATCATTCACTGGATGTGTATATTCAGTATGAAACGAATTTATTTTTCTATTTATTTTCTGATTTGCCCTAATAACCTGCTCATTACTGGTGTTGTGACTGATACGTAACAAGCTATGATGCTTTTTTTACATTGAGTGCAGCGAAATACGCTTTTGCAATCCTGTTCCACGTAATCAATTAGTTGCTGGACAGAAATGTCAGAAAATTTCTTACATATCCTAAGATTATGATTTTCGCTATTTTTCAAGAAGTTATCCATTTGAACCCAGGATGGCAGTTCAGAATCGGATTCCAAAGACTCTTCCCAAGCTGTAATAGTCTGAAAAGGTAATTTTGTACTACACAAATATATCAAAATTGGATCCCATTTGTCCACACGTATACCATGTCCTACTAACATTGCTAAACAGTCACAGATTGTTGTCTGTTTATATCGTTACTAGTTTCAGATACGGCTGGCTCTATGTTGAAGAGAGATTTTAGCTGAATTTCTACCAAAAATTTCTTATTCTCCTATCTAACTTTTAAAGCGTTCCAAGCTGGAAGGTAGTTCTGTTCCTATAAGAGGTATTTCTGTACAATTGCCAATGCATCACCAGAAGTTTTATTTAGCAAATGAAACAACTTTTCAACTTGGGATACTCTTGGGTTTGTATGATAAAGTACAAAAAACATATCCCTAAAGGCTGGCTACTCTTCATAACTACCATTAAAAACCTTTTTGTCACAAGCAGGTACTCGTAACCCAATTTCCGATAAGTCGAATTTAGCATTCATCGGATAAAACGATGAAGTACCTAATACTGAAGAATGGTGAGGGCCACTTTGAACGTTAGGAGGGCTTTTTGCAGCTTTTGGAAGGTCGTTCATGCTTGGTTTCGTACATTGATATTTTTCCCTACATTCTCGGAACCTAGTTCGGGCCAATTCTTTAAATTCGACGATATTATGGAATCCGCAGTACTATATATTATCTCATAAGACGCTCGAACTGTCTTCCAATCTTCTTCTAAGGATTCCAGAAGAAAAGTAATGTAATATATCCTTTCCTTTTTTATAGAACCGCAATAGCGTTACAAAGCGGAATTTATGATCGTCTTGGATTTCCTAGTGTAAATCTAGATATAATTGCCAATAATTACCACTTAGTAGTAATAGAATAGCTTATTAGAACTTGTTAACAATTCAAATGAAATCGCTAAGTATTAGCGAATTATTTCACTTAACGAATATAGTTTTAATTTACCTCTTAAAAAAAAGAAGAGAATTATAGAATTCAACAAAAGAATCGTATAATAATTACCACGGAGCAGTAATTACTAAATAAATTAGAGTTTTTCAACAATTGAAATGGAATCGAAAATGATAATTTCACTTTTAGTTACGTAGCAACTTTTGTTAAACTCTTTAATATGAATTTTTATTAATTGTATAATATACTGATGAAATTGGAAACCGGAAGTTGAGACTCAATAATTGTATACAAATATTTTCAAAACCGCAGGCAGCTTTTGTAAAATTGTATTATATTGTATTCCTAATTTTCCTTTTCTGAAATAATTTTGCAAATGAAATTGTACGATCAATTGTTTACTTTTCAAAATTTTCAAACAATCATAAACTAATTCCTATTATTTATATTTTTCACAAAAAAAAAAAAAATATTATAAAAAAAGCGCTCGGAATTATTTATTACTTTTTATAAATAACTAGCTAATACCCGGTGTGCTTCGTTACCCCTATTGAAATTAAATACAAAATAATCAAAAAAAAAAAAATATTTAGTTACTAAATTATAAAATTTTTCCTAAAGGTTTATTATAATTTCTCTTGATGACAATATATTTTATTTAAATTGTAAAATAATACATTAATGATATATTTACTTCTTATTTGCTAAAATTTAATATATACCTTTAGTCTTAAAGAATAATTCTTATTCTAATGCCTGTGGCCTCCGGTAGGTTAGTGGTTAATGTTCTAGTCTGGTAGACCGGATGTGGTGGGCTCGATTACCACCCGTGGCACTGGTTAAGAGCGCACAACAGGCCCGATAGATGCCTAGGTGTATTTCTTCGGATTTGATGTGTATACATCCTCCTTTCAAACTAACTAACTAATTAACTAACTAATTAACTAACTAATTAACTAACTAACTAACTAACTAACTAACTAACTAACTAACTAACTAACTAACTAACTAACTAACTAACTAACTAACTAACTAACTAACTAACTTACTAACTAACTAACTAACTAACTAACTAACTAACTAACTAACTACCTAACTAACTAACTAACTAACTAACTAACTAACTAACTAACTAACTAACTATTCTAATGCCTTGGGATATACAATATATTTTTTACCCTCTAGTATAAGTAGAAACCCCACCTAACGATTTTGAAAATTACAACCACAATAGTTTTCCAGTTTAACAATATGTTACATATGAGAGATGCCAAGCAAATTATTGAAAGTTCGCCAATTTCTATCTATCTATGAAAAATTTGAATTATCTAACAGTTTTCTAGATATACGAAATTTCGTATTTAATTCATGTATCTGGTGCCAAGCCCACCACTGAAATCCCACCCGCTTTTTTCTAAATGTTCACATGAATGTCAAAGTTATTCATATAAAATTTGAGGATTCTAGCTCTAATAGTTTCCTAGATAACTGTTTTTTCTATTTAATTCATGTGGGGGCTTCAAGCTCCCTAGATTAAAGTCCGTCCTTTATCCTCAAAATGTTCGGATGAATATTAAAGTAATATAAGCAAAATTTGATGAATCTAGTTCTATATTTTCCTAGATAAACAATATTTTGTATTTTATTCATAGTACCCATCAATGTTGCCATAACGGCATTAAAAGTGCAATTCTAGCACTTTTTTCGTCGGCTGCATTTATTTTTTAGAAAAAAGTGCTAGATGCATTTTAGCACTTTTTCGTCTTTTGCTAGAAATTTTTAGCATTAAAAGTGCATTTTTGGCATTTTTCTTCTATTTTGCACTTTTTATAATTAAAGAACTTTAAAGTTTAATTTTCTAGAGAACTGCAAAAATTTAGTTTTGAGATGTTTTGTGAAATTTTAAGAAATTCTCACAAAAATTGTTTGCATATGTTTATTGTAATTAATAATTTACACTGTAAATTAAATTAAGAAGTGAATTATTTTAAATATTATTGTGCAATAATTTTTTAAAAAATAAGCTAAAAAAGCGTGTTTTGTTAAAAATTTTGGTGTAACTACAATGAAGTGATTTCATGCTAAAAAGGTTAACATATTCCAAAAACATTTTTTTGAAAAATAATCATTAAAATTGAAAATATACAATAAAATAAAAATGTATTAGCATGTAAATGCAGGCAAATGTTCGGGAATGCCGAATCTTACATACGCACCAACACAACACTTTTTACCAAGATTTGCTCATTTATTAGATTTATACTTAAATTTTATTATCGTGCATAGGTTTTATTTTCGGAATACGATATTAATGGTTTGGATCGCGGACCGAGCTCTAAGAAGAATGTTTTATTCTATTAGGAATAAATTTATTTTCTGAAAGAGGATTTTCATATATAGAGGTAAACTTGATTATGAAGAATTTGATTACATGATTTTAAGCAACTTATTATGGACGCTTGGATATAATATAGACCGATTCTTATGGAATTTGATAGAGGCATTTAAGATCCTATAAAACTTATTAAGGTTATATTTAATTTTGCATCATCCTTCAGGAGTGTTGTTAAATTTGGAGAAAATGAGTACCGATTTTGGGGTGCTTGTGCTACTTTTGGGAACCTATCAGTCAACTCAGAGAAAAAGATTCAATATAACTAGTTCTTTTTATTCATACCAAATTTCTGAAATTTATTTTTGTTATTTTTTTTAATTTCGAAAATATTATTGAAAATTTATTCCAGAATTACAAACTTGCATATTAGAATATCCCTCATAATTCATTTGTTACATCAACATTTATATTGTTTCTTAAAAGCTCTTTGAAGTATGAGTAATAAACCTGGCATCTATTCAACAAGATTTAAGATTATTTCATCTGAATTTTCAATATTTTTGCGATAAGAATACATCTGCTGAAGTGTTGTGAATAAGACCCATAAACTTATTTATATAAAAATAACTAAAACTATAAATATTCAATTTTTTCCGAAACCTTTTTTAGCAATTTTTTCTTAATGAATAATTAAAAGATTTGACATCCTAGATTATTTTAACCATATAGGTTTTATATCCTAAACAAAATCGTTGTTACCTTGTGTTATTAATTATTTTATATACATAAACAAAATCGTTGTTACCTAGTGTTATTAGTTATTTTATATACATATATACATATGTATATATGAATTTGATACGAATTTTAAAGTTCACCAAAATGTCTAAATTCATTACAGTTAAGATTTTATTAGGGTTCAAGATTAAAACTTTTTAAGATTTTTTTCAACAAGTATTAAATTTGACATCGTATATTTTCTAAAATATTTATCGTTTTAGTTCCTAATTAAAACCTATGACTTGCAGTTTGAAAATATTTTATTTAAAATATTTCTGTTTGGATCGCGGAATCATGACATCAAACAACGTCTTAGTTAAGGATATCTCAAAAAGACCCCATATTTTTCTTTATTCCTTCACATAAGATTATTTATAGTGTATTCAATAAAATATACAAATTTCAGAATGGGACAATAATTTTTTGAAATTATCTCTTATTGATTTTGTAAAGGGATATTTTATAGGCAAGGTCAAATCATGGATCAATTTGAAATAGTTTTGCATTTTCATATAAAACATCTCGTTGAATTATGTAAAAATTGCCAACTGTACATTAACCTGGACAGCCAGCCGCACAGACGGGAAGACATGGCTTAATGGACTTTTAAAAACTTGATATGAATTAAGCACTTTTTTCAGCGAATTTGCACTTTTTTGACAGTCATTTTCCACTTTATTCTGAAGGAGTTCTGGCAATACTGGTACCCATTAAATTTCGCTTGTTATAATCTAAATGAATGTAAAAATTCTTCAAGTGAAATTTAATGATTCTATCTCTAACAGTTTCTCAGATATACGAATTTTTCTATTTTATTCATATGGGCGCTGCGAACCCCCTCAGATGAAGGTTTGCTCTGAATATTAAAGTTCTTGATGCAAAATTTTAAGAATTTAGTTGTATAAGTTGTATATGATTCTTACTGTAATAGTTTCCAATATAAACGAATTTTTGTATTTAATTTATTTTTATCCTAAATAATTTTATCCTCATATCATATTGACCTAAAGTGGCTCCGAAAAAATTTTAAGACTCTG
>NC_060950.1:43305943-43339143 GCF_022045245.1 Lucilia cuprina
AATTGACTTGTCATTCGAAGTCCATTTCCTGAGTTCAAATCCGGCAGCCGATAAAGCCCTAACCAACTGATCCCTGGCTAACAAAGCACTAGACACTTCATGAGCTCTTAAAATTTTTGAAGCCAGTGGGAAGGTTTGCTCAGAGTCAACGTCTTAATAGCTAAATAAGGAGCGCAATTAATACCAAATGTAACGGTCTGCAGTTCATAATCCACAATCTCCTCATCAGCTGAACTCCTGTAAAGAATTCGCTAGAATGAAATGTGAGATGAATAGACTCTTATTTGCCTATACATTTTAGAAATGTCACAGTTAAATAGGAACTTAAATAGCCGCCCTCTCAAAATCAAACTAACCAAATCTGCTTGCAAAGAAGAATAAACAGTCATTCAAACTTTTACCATTGGAGGTCCTATTCGAGGCGTTAAACACCACTCTAAGTTTGGTGGTTTTACTTTCCGGTTTTAAAACTGGAAGATGTGGCAAATAGCAAGAGTAAGTAACGGTCGTATTTCCAGTCCCCTTGGGCCTCATGTGATCCTAAACCAGATACTCCTTCAGCACTTCATCGTACATTTTCTTCATATCTGGTTTTCGTGTAAGTGTGGCTTGCATTTTCGTAAACTGTTTCAACACTCCTGTCCTCGAGATTCCTAAATTAATTTCCTGAGGAAACTCAGGTTTAAAGGGTAATGATACTACATATCTTTCCTCCGAATCCCGAAACGTAGTTCTCCTATAGATATCCTCACACATATTATCGGAATGCGACCACATTTTCCTTTTTGGTGGCTGTTCCAACTCCCAAAACTTTGTAAGATTCTCATTTAAATTATCCTCTTCCGAAAATGTAATAGTAGTGGAGAATACATTGAAAGAATCTTTTGGAGAAATGTTAACGGGTTCTGTCAGAACCCAACCAAATACAGTCTTTTGAGCCGTTAAACTGCCAACTAAATTCGTCCGAACTTCATTTCAAATAATACGTGGGTATAAGTCCGCCCCAAGTAATAAATCTACTTTCCTGCTTTTGTAAAAGTTACGATCTGCCAGCCTAATATTCGGCAATTCACCTTTTATTTCTGAAGGACAATTGAATGAAGCCAAATTTCCGGAAATAGAAGGTAATACAAAGGCATTAGCTTCCAAATTAAAACCTGCATCAAGTGGGGAGCCAACTCGAACAGAGCAACATTTCCTCGAAATTGTAGAAGCGTCTTTATAAACACTGGAAATCGTAACATTCGTAGAATGGGATGTACCTGTTGATTTCGCAAATGTTCCGATATGAAAGAGGCTTCCGAAGCGGGATCAATTAATGCTCTAGCTGGATACGTCGTATCATGCCTATGGACAGAAACCATAGCAGTCCCCAATAAAACAGACGAATTTTGTAAAATATGGAAGACTTGGCGATTCGAATTAGTTGGAACAGCGGCAGATGTAGAAGTTTCTTGCAAATTTAATTCTGGCGTATTGCCAATCATTGCTAGTGGTGGTGAAGCAGAATTACCAGCAGGCTTCTCACGATGAAGCAGAGTGTGATGTATTTTCCTACAAACGGAACAACTATGCTCGCTCTTACAATCCTTAACTTCATGAGTTGGTGCGAAACAATTCACACAACAATGATGCTTTTATACTACGTTATACCTCTCAAAAACCGACATTTTTTTGAATTGACGCCAAAAACGTAATAAGTGACCCAGTCTATGACAAACTACACACGCATTCTGAGTGCCTGTATTAGAAACATGAGCCTTTACTTTCCGTTCAAAACCTCTTTTGTCAACATTGGAACTCGTTAGATCGCGGATGCAATCCAAAGTCTGAATTCTTTCGGACAAAAACATATCCAAATCCTTCCATAAGGGTAAGGCAGTTTTGTCCTTGATGCTCTGTTCCCATGATGTCACGGTCTGAGAAGGTAATCTTTGAATACAGATTTTGAGTAGAAATTTCATGAATTGCCATAGCAGAAATAAAACCGTTAATTCCGCGTTTCAACGTTTTCAAAGACGAGCTAGTTTCTTTTGAAATTGTCTCTAACCCAAACAAAACTTTCAACTAATTATTTACTAACATTCCCGGATTTTCATACGAATCTTTCAAGCTTTTCCAAGCGATATCAAAACCTAGATTCGTCAATGGACATTTAGATACAATCTCTCTCGCCTCATCCGTCCTTTTTACCAAGTAACATAACCGCTCTATATTACTAAGGCGACTGTTATTGATATACAATGCGTTAAAAAGATCCCTAAACGAGGGCCAAGATAGGTAATCACCACTGAAAATGTCAGTGTCACAGGGAGGGAGAGGCAAATTATGACTGACGTTGTCATAGTTTGTATCATTATTTATAGTAGGGGACTCTTTAGGTTTTGATCTGGCCTCAAGTTCAGAAATTTTTTGTTTTATAAGCTTTGAACAGCGCGCGTAGACCATCATGGTGCTACTACATTTGCTATCATCAATACACTTATCAAAAGCAATTTTAATTTTTTCCCATAACATCTTCAGTTCGCTTTTCAAAACTTCAAAATAATAAACATGATGCTCCTCATCGCGTATGGTATTAAAATTAGCCTCAAATTTTATAACCGAATCCGAAAGACGGGTAAAACGTTCGAGAGCTGTCAACGGCATTTTCAAAAAGTTTTAATTTAATTTCAAAATTATAAATTTATATGGGAAGACCAATGTGAAGTATAATATGCAAAGGAGGAAGACGAAGCAATAAATTAGCAATAAAATGAAACAAATTACCGAAATAAATTTGTACGAAATAATTAAATAAATTTGCAAAAAAAGGTTACAAAATAAAACAAATCAATGAATAAAATCAATAAAATTGTTAATAAAAAATATTACATATATGTATGTATGTAGTATCGCACAGTTTTTCTATTATATTTATACCAAACTAGTTCGCACTATTAAACAGACCACTTGATTCTTTATTAGCACTATAAATTTCTTTTCTCTATGTTTTATTTTTTTATTTATTTATTTAATTCTTCTTTCTTATAACAATTTATTTAAACAATTTAATTTAATTTTATCCTTAATTATGACTGTTTGTCCAAATAAACAAACACAGCCTTGATAAAAAGGTACTGATCATCAAATGTCAAAAAGTACTGTATAAAACTGTTTGACTCAGGGGTGTATTTCTTAACTTAAGGAAAATTAATTCACAATAATAATTAATTCACAGTAATACGTTCCCTTGCAAATAATATTAATAAAACACGCATACAATTCTACACTCTTATGTTTGTTTAATTGTATCTTTTTCCAAACACTATCACTTCAAAATCAATTTACTAACCTTTATTCCAAGATATATTAAAAGGGCAAATTATTCCCCGTCAAAGAGACTTCCTTTGTACAGCAATATAAATCTTTTTGTATTTTTTATCCGATCCGAAGGAACAATGTTTCGACGTCAATCCGATGAGGTCCAAACCATATAAATAAATACATAAAAGAACAAAGATTTATATTGTGTTTTCAAAAATATTTGAGAATGAATATCACTTTATTTAATTACCTTTTTGTATAAACCAAGGTACGTATTCTATGTGCAAGTGCACTAAAAAACTACAATATGGCGAATGAATAAACTAATCTAATCTTAACTAGTTAATAGAGGCCAACAATTTTTAAATACCGTTAGCGGTTTACTCGCTGAAACAATAGTTTTCCATCAAAGTTGTAAACTAAAGTAGTAAATCATTAGGATTTACAATTAGAGGAAAAGTTACCGAAAATAATCGTTTTGTACTTAAACAGAATGATGATTGGCTATAGGGGTGATTAATTAGAGGAAAAGTTACCGAAAATAATCGTTTTGTACTTAAACAGTAATGATGATTGGCTATAGGGGTGATTAAATTTTGAAATAATTTCTAAGTAAGTGAACGTAGTTCCTAAACTCTTTAGTGTACTATGACAAATTTAAAAATTTAGTACTGATAAAATTGTAGTATATATAAGGTACCCTTCCTCTATATACATATGTTATAAAGAAGAATAATTTAAATTAACGGTTCTTTTTGTAAGAAATATTTTTAACATGTGGATTTAGTTGAAAAAACAGAACAAAAACGAAAACAATATACAAGAATGGCTTAAATTGAACATATGGAACCCTTTTGCCTGGTGAACATTTGAATTTATACCTTCAGCGTTTGGAGCAATGCTTCGTACTAAACAATATTTTAAATTAAAAAAATGTAGTGGTGTTACTGACACTGATAGGTCCAATTGCGTTTGAAACGCTAGCGTGTTCTCCAAAAGAACCTAATGCAGTTGCGTTGGAAGAAAATATAGCATCTTTAAAGACGCACTCTACTCCAAACCTAAATAAGACGGCTGAAAGGTAAAAGTTTTACACCCGTAATCAAAAGTGGGGTAGCCGCTCGCTGAATATATTGTGGAATTGAAGTCTCTAGCATTACGAGACAGATTGGTATGTGGTGTTATTGACAAAAAGTTAAGAGCAAGACTGCTAAATTAGATATCATTATCATGAGAGGAAGCAAAAAATATTGCCCTTATAAAAGATTAAACAAGGGTATATGACAACGCGATTGAAGAAGGAAGTGATGATAGTGGCAGCAGTAACTACCCAATTAAGAGATTGTCTAAGAGAAAAATGGTAGATCACGGTAAACAGAATGTGTTATACGAGAGGTGAGAAAGAAAACACACATTATTTATTCTTTATTGAATCTTTCTTATATAGAAATTTACAATGCAATTTCAGCCAAAGTTCTCGATAATTTGATTATCTGCAAAATCCAATGTTTCCGTTCTTCTCAGTCGTCTATGACCCTCAGGAACTCCCAGTCAAGGCGATTTGGGTGATCCATTAGTTTCGACAAGTAGGTTAAACAATGATCTCTATGAATCGTATTATTGCGAATGTACCACGGGCACCTGTTATTGACCCTAACAGTGCTGACTGCTTTCTTTGTAATTTTTCAACATTAGATGAGGAGGCTGTGCAAAAACTTTTGTTAAAAATTAACAAAATAATTCTCAGTGCTGAATTGGGCATGTTATTTATCATCGTGGCAGTAATTTTATCTATACCAAGTGATTTTCCTGCCTTTAGACCTTTTATTGTTGTCTTGACGGTAAAAAACCAGAATTTTATTGGGCGTGGAACCATATTTATAATGTTAGCTTAAAGTTTTTCCAACGTATTTCTTGCCCATTGATCATTCGGAGGAGTATGGGTGATTCATTTGCAATAAAGCATTACATAAGTTTAACTGCTTTCCAGAGGCTATATTCTATTTTTTTTTTTTTTGACATAATTTCTAAAATTAGATTCCTTATTATTTTTTAAGGCGATGTGAAGTCTTCTTTGGCACTGATTAACCTTTATGTTTGGAGATCGCTATTGTTGCCATTGACGTCTGAGTGTTCTCTCTTCTTTAATTAGAGACTCAATGTTCCTAGGACATTTCGAATTTTTGTAGTATCCCAAGGTGACTGGGGTGTAAATAAATACTTTGTAAGTTATCCGTAAATATATCGACAGCGGATTGTATACAAAACCGAATTCGTTTCGAATACGGTAAAAATGTAAATTTTTAAAATTATACAAAAACCGGTTTTTTGAATACTGTAATGCATAGTCTTAAGTAAGTGGAAAGTATGACATGGATTATTCTTAATAATCTTTTATTTAAAGGAAGTTTTTTATTTAACCTCAGAAATTATTTTAAAGCTTTTAGAGATGAAATCAAATTTAATCGGGTCAGAACTTTTGAAAATATCGGAATTTTTATTATAGTTTTGTATTAGATTTTAAAACTTTAAAACGTTGTCCTGAAAAGTACAAAAAAATTTATGAACTTTTATCTTTTTATCACAAATTTCCTTTTTTTATAAAAAAATTTTAATACGTGACATTTACAAATTATATTTTTCTTTCAGTGCTGCATATGATACAATTACTGAACAAAACGTTGCGATTAAAAAACTTTCACGTCCATTCCAAAATGTTACTCATGCTAAGAGGGCTTATAGAGAATTTAAACTAATGAAATTAGTAAATCATAAAAATGTAAGTATTTATTTTAATTATGATTTAAAATTTAGTATTAAATATTTATTCCGTAACATGTGTTCTTAGTACAGTATATATGAACAGTATAAATTTAAAAAGACGCTTAAAACAAGTAAGAGTGTTATATTGGGCTGCGCTGAATTATTTATACCCTTTATTATAGTGTTAAATTGAGAATTATTTTCATTAAATTTTCCAAAACAAAAAAAAAAAAAAAAACGCATTACGTTCATACTTCCCCGACTTCCCCGACTTCTGTGACTGTTTAAACATATTTGAACATGATTTAATAACTTATCTTAATACGTTAAGTTAAGTCATAAAAAACTATTCGATTAGTTGTTTCATTAGGAAAATATGTTGGTAACAAAAATACCAACATCTGTATCAATGATGTTTGTAGTGTGCCTTGGGTAAAATATATAAGAAACCTTATCAGTTCTCACTTCTTATCATATGCACGTAAATAATAAATTTGATATGATAATACATACGCAGGTGCGTTGGTTTTTACACAAGCGTAAAATAACCATTAATTCCAGCACATGTGTTTCAAACATGTATTCAAGGTTAGTTTTAAGATTTTTGTTATTGGTTCTTAAGTTTTTCGTTTTATAAATAAATTTAGTGTTTAACAAGATACGTACGAGTGCTTTACGACCACTCTCGGTGTTTTAACATTTAATTTTGTATTTTTTATAATACATTTTTTTGCATTTTGTCCTTCGAAAAGATTGTACCGGTGAAACGATTTTTTTCCAAAAATAAAACATAATAAACGATAAACTAAATACAAATTAAAACGCCCTATTCCAAAAAAATAAAAAAAGTGAATCTTTACAAAGTTCAACATCAAATTCACAAGGAAATTAATAATATATCAGAAAAAATAAAGGGAAAGCTGGTGAGGAAGGCTGCAATTGAGGAAACAAATAAGAGCCTTCAAAGCAAATGGGAAGAATTCCAATTAAACAATGCAAAATTGGAACTCCATGGGGTCAATGACGACCAGTATTTCAGATAAAATGTCTTTCATCAGATGCACTAAAATCCGAACCTGAACAGCAAGAAGTACAAGAACAAAAATTTAGCAACATATATGAAAAGTTGCAGCATATTACTATATAAAATAAAATAAATAAATATAAAAATAATAACTAAAATTGGCGATCCTGCCAGGAGATTTGTAAAACAATATATTTATATTATAAATCTGTAATCTTCGATTACACTAAATTTAAATTATCTCGATGGTGATTAATATATAATTATTAATTTCAATATAAAACATACATATAGATATAAGTTCTTACACTTACTTTCACATTTTTTGAACTTTAAAAGACTTTTTTCTCAACACATTTTTTTAATTATTATTGTAAACCTCGTTACGATTACCAATATGATTCGGTCACCAGTTACTTCTCCAACTCGTTCTAATAATAAAAATCCTTAAGTTTCTGGTAATAGTACTAATACTAATTCATCTTTAAATTTACATCTAATAATTTAAATAGCAATGCACAATTGGAAATTTGCGCTACTTCATTGAAATTACCTCCCTTTTGGGTCGATCACCCAGAAGCGCGGTTCATTCATGCTGAA
The DNA here is from genome assembly GCF_022045245.1 of Lucilia cuprina. Lineage (NCBI taxonomy): Eukaryota > Metazoa > Arthropoda > Insecta > Diptera > Calliphoridae > Lucilia > Lucilia cuprina. Next base: position 43,313,637 of record NC_060950.1, read on the forward strand.
ACTCAATTTAATACTAAGGGTATAACTAGGGATAATACAAAATATGAACACCTTATTGTATCGCTTTCTGAATATGTAATAGAATCGGTTATTGATGTTATTCAGAATCCAACGGATGAAAATCGTTATTTAAATCTTATAACAAAACTTCTTGAACGTCACTCGCTTAGTGAACAAAGGAAGCTCGATAAGCTATTGTCAGATTCCGAAATAGGTGATCGTAAACCTTCGAAATTTTACATATCTTTGATTCAATTAGCCGGGAATAATATAAATTCTGATTTTGTTAAAAGTTTATGGTTGTGAAAATTACCAAGAAATCTTAATATTGCGTTGGTAGGGTCTAATATTATCAATATTGAGGATTTGCTTAAATTAGATGATAATATTTGGGAAGTAACAAATAAGGTAGAATTGTGCACCCTAGAACCCAAAGATTCGGTACAAAGTAATTGCTGGTTAAATAAAACAGTAGATAATTTAGTTAAAATTACATCAGCGATGCTTGATTAATTTATCCAACTATCTATAGAAATAGCCGACGCACAGTGGGGCAGAATGGAATTTTTTTGGAAATAAATCTGGCATTTCTAAACGGCTGATCCGATCGGGATAAAATTTGGCATGAGCGTAGCCAAGGATTATTCGAGTTTAAGTTTTGAAGATAAACCCTGCAGATGCCCCAGGGACGGCGCAGTGGCGGGTCAAAGTAGGGTACCTACGACATGTAAAATTTTTAAACTCGTGCCATTTTTTTGTTTTTCACCCAAATACAAAGACGAGATCTTGAAAAAACATGCTTGGACATACTACTTATCCGAGTTATAGGCATTTAAAAATTTATTGATACAAAATTTCCCATACCTTGGTCCGCCTTTTTTGAATATAACAACCAATCGTATTGTAAAAAGCTATGTTGTAAAAAAGAAAGATAAAACATTTTCAATATTTATAAAAAATACAATTAAATTAAAAAACAAAATTAATTATAGCTCAAATATGAATTATTTTTAATTTTTTTCACTAAACGTTTTCTTTATGAAATTATCTTTCTTTTGTTTCATCTTCTCTAAAATTCGTCATTCACACGAGAATGATAGTTTGACATTGATCACAAAATAAATAAACATATGAAAAACAAACGTAAAGTTATACGAACTATTTTAATGGAAATTACCAACAACATTTATACACAACTGTAAACTAACACGAGGCTGGTAAATTGGACCTTCTTTTGTTTTATCTTCTTTAAAATTCGGAATTCAAACGAGAATGATAGTTTGACATTGAACAAGAAATAAATAAACATATGAAAAACAAACGTAAAGTTATACGAGCTTTTGTAATGGAAATTACCAACAACATTTATACATAACTGTTAACTAACACGAGGCTTGTGAATTGGACAATTGTTTTATATTATTATACTAGCTAATATCCGAAGTGCTTCGGCACCCCAATAGAAATTAAAAACATAATAATTAAAATATTCATTAATTTAGTTATTAAATTATTTTCTAATGCCTTGGTATACACAATATTTTTTGTTTTTCCCTCTGCTGCATAAACATATAAAACTGAGGGGTTTCCAACTCGCGAACATGCAATGTAAAGCTGTCCGATGTGGGCATAGGAATACGTGGTAGTAATACATCAGTTCCCTTAAACTTTCCAGTTATAATTGTCGCATCGATAAGATTGTTCATCTTTTTTTTTACTGTTAGTCGTTATTAAATAATATGAATATACAATTTTTTGTAATTATTTCACGTGAGAGGCACAAAAATTTGGGACTCTAGATCCAGGATCGCAGACATATATTTACTACCTTTTGCACCTGTATAAGTGAAAGAGCGAAAAAACAAGAAATAAGAAGTCATTGTACTCTAATCTCCACAAAAATGCATATATGGATAACTTAAATAATATTAATGTAACACAAAACAAATATTTTTATAGTTTAAAGTATTAATATTAAAATATATGTATATAAAAACTCAAATTTGAGCTTTTTAACTATATTTTTAATTAAATATATACAAATTAAAGGTAAATATTTAACAAAATTACATTAAATTTTGGATAATTATTATAATTTGCACATTATGTATGTTGAAAGAAAAAAATTTAAGAAGTTAACAATTCTAAAAACTACTAAATATGTAGTGTAGATGCTAAAAAAGTACAACAATTATTGTATTATCTATTCCTTCATTAATACATTTTCGTTCATTTTCATTGTAAAAGCAAGAAACGATTTTAGTATTTACTTCATATGGTGGGTGCTACGCCTGCTTTTGCTGAACTCCCTATTCCGATCCCTACGAAAATCTGCAGTTTACATAGCAACCTGGCTATCTTTATCGCCTATTGAGATTTGGAAAGTCCCCCAGAGGCAAGAAAATCATTGTACCGAATCATCAGAAGCTAATATCTGAATGGCAGTTCCTTGTAAACGCCACACGTCTATGGAACTTACTCCCACACACACAACAAACTAACTGCAACGCAAAGCATTTTAGAAAATTTCTGTATTCTTTTTTTAATAACTATTCTATTCAATGTATCACCTTTAATAACTAAACTATTCAATTAATCGTTTTATTTATATAAACTTAAAATCTATAAATTAATTCTAAGTTTTACATAACAACCCAAATTCCGAATATATTCCTGTACTATAATTAAAAGGCTTGTCTTGTTGCACAGGAAATAATAAATAAATAATAATAATAAAATTTATCTGTGCCAATATAGAGAGTATATTTGACGTAATTATGGCATAAAAAGCCCAAATCGGGAGGTACGGTTGTATGGGGGCTAGGTGAAATAATGGACCAATTTCAACCATTTTCAATAGGCTTCGTCTCTCTCCAAAAAACATGCTTGGTCCAAATTTCATCAAATTATCTTAAAAATTGCGTGCTGTACCTTGCGTCCGTACCTGTACCTCCGTCCGTCCGGCTGGCGGGCCATGTCTTAATTGACTTAAAAAAATGATTCTGAGTCGATTGGTATACTTTAAGGAGAGCATTGGACCAATATTTTTGTGTGTTACAAACATCAGCACAAACGTATAATACCCTCCCCACTGTAGTGGTGAGGGATTAAAAAGTTTTTGACACGCCTAGAAATATCGCCCTTTTTGTTTTTTATCTATTAAAATTACTTTTAGTTTTTGAAACAAATTACATTTACTTATATGAGCATTTAAAATGCTCACATTTATGTATAAACAGCTATTTTACAGATCGAACTTTATTCCAATATAGCCACAATTTTAGATTTTGGGGAAGGACCCAAGATATTATAAGTCGTGCATATAATATAACGATGAATTACATCCTAGGGGGGTGACAAACACAATTTTTTTATGTCCATAGAGACCGACGCACTCCAATATACATATATGGAGTGTGAGGGGAGCGGCACCTCACTTTAGTGTCAATATAATTATTTATGATAAAATATGAGAGGGCTAGCGTTAGCTAGGCGTGGTACCTCCCATTTAAATTAAATACAAATATTCGTTTAATAACATTAACAAATATGTAAACATTTTGGGTAATAAATTGGCGAACTACCCATGAGGGCTTGGAGCCCCTATATAAATAAAATAGAAAAATTCGTATGTCTGAGAATCTATAAATTTTACTTGAAGAATTTTGACATTCATCTGAACATTTAGAGTATAACGAGCGAACTTTTAATGGGGACTTGACATCTTCCATATGAATTAAATACAAAATATTGTTATCTAGGAAAATATAGAACTAGATTCATCAAATTTTGCATAAATTACTTCAATATTCATCTGCACATTTTGAAGGAAAAAGGGCGGACTTTCATCTGGGGAGTTTGAAGCCTTCAAAAGATTTAAATAGAAAAAGTAGTATATATAATATATTAAATACAAAATTCAAATTTTGCACAAATTACTTTAATATTCATCTGAAAATTTTGGAGGAAAAGGGCAGACAGAGCCAGAATAAAATTTTACATACAGAACTTTGATATTCATGTGAACATTTAGAGAATACTGGTCGGACTTTCAATGGGAGGTTTGGCACCCCATATATGAATTAAATACAAAATTTTGCATACCTTAAAAACTGATAGATAATTCAAATTTTTCAAATATAAATAGGTATTTTACGATGGATAGAAATTGGTGAACTTGCAATAATTTTCTTGACAAGTTGTATATGTAACATATTGTTTATCTGGGAAACTATTGTAGTTAGAATTTTAAAAATCGTTAAGTGGGTTTTTTTTATTTATATAAATATTGTGTATCCCAAGGTATTAGAATAAGAATTATTTAAGAATAAAAGTAAGTAAGTAAGAAAAAGTAGCAAGTAAGAAATAAATAGATCATAAATGTATTATTTTAGAATTGAAATGAAATACGTTGTCATCAAATGAAATTATAATAAACCTTTAAGAAAATTGCATAATTTAATAACTAAATAATTTTTATACCCTTCACCTTCATGAGAAGGGTATATATAAGTTTGTCATTCCGTTTGTAATTTCTATAATATAATTTTCCGACCCTATAAAGTATATATATTCTAGATAGCGGAGTCGATTAAGCCATGTCCGTCTGTCTGTCTGTTGAAATCAGTTTTTAGAGGATCCGAATCTTCAATAATTCTATTAGACATGCTTTCGAGGAGATCTCTATTTAAAATCAGCAAAATCGGTCGGTAAATAACGGAGATATGAGCTAAAATCCGAGACAACCTCTGAAAATTTCATCAAAAAATGTCAACAACAACACTGTATATGGAAAAAGATGTACACGTGTGTGTGTAGATGTATTTGGTTTTATTCAGCTGTGTATTTTTTGTATGTTTAGAATCCAAACATACAAAAAAATACACAGCAAAAAAAAATATGATTTGCATTTTTTGTTAAAATAAAATAATTGTCCATTTTATTTTGCAAATATATTTTTTAATGAATAGAAAAGGTATTTAAAACGTTTTCAGTTTTATGAGAGTAGATTGTGAGTTATTGTACAATAATTTTTATGCGAATAAAGTAAGTTTGAAATTTAAAACTAACACAAATTTTTTCCAAGTGCTTTTTAAAACAATTTTTTTACGATAAACAAAAACAAAATCTACGTCTCGTCAATGTTTACCAGCAATGAATACGAAAGTGTTGTTGTTTTACTCTTGCTTGTATACTGTTAAGAACAACAACAACGTATTGCTAGTGTTAAGCGCATAAAAGTGTATAGAGCTTGGGCACCCTTGGTTTGGATGCTGTTGGCGTCATTGCGTTGTTATTTTTGTTTTTGTTTTTCTGTGTTTTTCGTTATGTATGTTTAGATGTCTGTTGGTTTAGATGCCTTGTGTATTTTGTGTTTTATTTCGTTTAGCGTTGTTGTTCTTTTTGTTTAGCTTTTGATGTAATAATAATGTAGTCGGGAAAAAATTTAAAATTTATAAAAGATGTTTAAAATACACCATGGTGAAGGGTATATAAGATCCGGCACAGCCGAATATAGCACTCTCACTTTTTTATTTATTATGTATTTAATTTCGACTGGGGTAGCAATGCACACCGGGTATTTGCTATTGTATTTGTATTTCTTAATTGTTATACTTGAAAAAGAATCGTTTGGAAATTAATCGTTACATTTTTGTAAATTGCCAATATTTTGCGTTTAAAGTAAATGTCATAAACTTGAATTAAATCTTAGCCATTACGTAACTTTTAAATAAAGTACATACTTAGTGTTTAATTTCTTTATATCACTCGAAAAGCCTTTTATTGTTGAACCACTGAATAGTTTTATATATTTAAATATAACAAAGGTTATGGGCCCAGAACCCTGGTAACTAAAGTTATTATAGTTTTTTATACGTTTTCAACAATAAAAGTTTGTGAGGTTATATACCCACGGAGTTCTTTTGGTTTTGGTTGTTTTATCCGGAGATTTAAAAAACAAAAATGTCAAGTGGTGTTGCTAGCATAGAGAAATTAAATGGAGAAAACTACACAACATGGTGTATATAAATAAAAAGTTGGCTGATCACAATGGATTTGTCACCGGCGTGTAGCCTTGCCCGGAGGATAGTGTTCAGAAAGCAGCATGGCTGAACAGTGACAGTAAGCCGCTTGCAACAATTACCTTAAGTGTTAAGCCCAGTGAGTAGATCCATATTAAGAATTGTTCAACTGCAAAAAATGTATTAGCCTCATTGTACAAGTCGAACACAGCGTTCAGAAAAGTAAATTTGTTTAAAAAGCTTGTACAAATTTATTTCAAAGTAACGAAAAGTTTTCTGCACAAATAATTGAATTCTGTTCGATAATTGATGACCATAAATAAATTGGAATCAGCTTAAATGAAGATTTGCTTTCAATATTATTATTATGTAGTCTTCCCGATGAAATAGAGAGTTTTGTTGTAGCAATTAAAAGCTGAGATGTTTTGCCTAAATATGACAAATTAATTTCAAAAATATTAGAAAAAGAAATGAGACAAGGCAGTAAATGTAATTATAATAAAGAGAAATTTTACAAAAAGGCACAGAAAACCTTTTAATACAAACAATTATAAAAATAACAAGTATGAATGTATAGTCGGGCGTAGCCGACCATATGATACCCTACACCAGTCAGTATGTATGTTAAAAATGGGGATTATTTAAAAAAAAATAAAGCATTTGGTTTGTTTTTTTAATTTTTTTTAAGAGGTCATTTTCTGAAGGGGAGTTTGTATGGGCGATAGGGTCAAATGAAGCCCGATCATTACGAAAATCGCTAGTGTTATTTAAAGTTCTAAAAAACATTCAACATTTTTAAAGTCCTAAAGAATTCAGCTTATGAATTAATTCGAATGAATGATATTATAGAATGGTGAAGTAATAAATTTTAATTTGATTTAAAAAATTGAATTAAGGCTTAACAATTTTAAACCTTTGTTTAGTATTATATTAGGTCCCTCTATTATTGGATCAACAAGTTTTTTAAATTGCATTTACTCTATTAGAGCCATTTAAATGTTTTGTATTAATAGAAAGAGATAATTTCACTATGTCACTTCTACTATTAGTTAAAAATTCGCTGCTTCCATTCATAAGACTTCATAATGTGTCCACTTATTTCAGGATGCCAAGTCAGGCCAAAAATAAGTGGACACATTATGAAGTCTTATGAATGGAAGCAGCCTTTTTTGTAAACATTCCTTGATGTAAATTTCGGTATTTATAGAGCCCGTTGTAACAAATGATTGGCTTCTTTTGTCGCAACTGCATATTGCTTGCCATACCAAGAACTTTCTGGGAAATTTTGTCTGCTTTTGGGTCCTAAACTTTTCTTCAACATTCCCTCGAGCATCAGCAACATAAAACTTTTTACCTGGAAGTTGCGAAAAATCTGCCAGAACATACGTTTCGTCATCCATTATGCAGCAAGAATATTTTTTATAAAACTTGACTTCAATTTCCGTGCTCTGTTTTTGGCCTCTAAATTTTTAGCAGCGTTCCTGTCAGGAACTTTTTGAGCCTTGTATTTTTTAAAACTGCATTAGCTTTAACTTTTCGTACCAAATAGTCCGAGCACTGAGCTAACCGAGCTGCTTTCCTACCGGATGTGTTAGGAGCTCTTTTGAAAATGCGTTCTATTTTTTTGGCTTTGGAAACATCATGTGGACCATTTCTTCTACCTGAACCAGGTTTTCTATCAACTGACAAGTTCTCCCGGTACTGTTTAATAACATTGGAAACAGTTTGACGGCAGACCTTTGTATGCTTGGCCAACTTTTTGTGAGACCAAGTTGGGTATAGTTGAAAATATTTAATAATTTCAGTACGCACTTTTTTCTGGTCACTCATTTTTATCAGATTAACAAAAAAATTAATATAATTAACATTACACATAATAACTGGCATGTTTTTCAAAGGTAACTTGATAAAAAAAAAATCAAATAATACTTTGGTTGGAAAATGTAATGAAAAACGTGTGTTAAGAATTTTTCGATCTCACTCCTTACTACGCGTTTTGTTAACTTTAAATATCCATTTATTTATATGAAAAATCAAAGTTACAATTATTTGTTTATATATTATATAATTATATATATATATATATATATATATATATATATTATATATATATATATATATAATATATTATATATATATATATATATATATATAATTATATATATATATATATATATATATATATATATATATATATATATATATATATATATAATATATATATATATATATATTAATAATATATATATTATATATATATATATATATATATATATATATATATATATATATATCCATCCTTATTATTATAAAACTTAACACAATTCGTAAATTTCAATTTGCCGATGTATATGAGATTTTGGTTCATAAAAAATTTAGTTTTTATGAAAATACTAGTATTTTTAAGTCAGTTATGAACATTAGTCATTTTCTAAAGCGAACCTTATATGGTGGTCATGTCGAAATGTAAACCGATTTTGATTATTTTGAATACCAATCAATCTGCAACAATAGTTTAGGTCCTATCGTTCTTTTAGGAGACTGACTGACATGTCTAGATCGTTTGTGAATAAGGACCTAGAAAATTTCAATGTTACAAACGAGATCAAAGATTTAAAGTCGAAGCTTGATAATTCAAATTAAATGTTTCATTTTTCTTAGCTTTTTAATCACTTTCTGGTTAAATGTTTTTCAAATCAGCCGAAAAAATTAACAGTTAAAAAGTTTTGTGCCTATGAAGTCGGAAATTTATTTTACAGCCAGGATGTATGATATCATTTTTAAACTTTTTGATGAAGTAAAAATATGATAAATAAACATTTTATTTTATAAAAAGTTCGGCGTACGGTGTTTGGTCAATATTTGGCCGAACACCGAACATTAGCCAAACCTCACTTTTTTTCGAACTCCAAACTAATAAATTTTTTGTTAAATCGAGATAACAATAATAATCTTTGATCAGTTAAATATACCATGAAAAAATTATCTTGATATAAATTCGGTTGCCAGTTTTTAAATGCAGCTCAAATCTAAAAAACCATTAAAATATGTATTTGTCTACTCATTAGAGTGTCCCGAAAGTCTGCACTTTTGCAAATCTTATATGATGCATATAAAGTATATCATATAAAATTTGTATGAATTCATCTTACGATATCTTTTTATACTTTTAGAAAATTATTCACCAAATATTCTGCACAACTTTTTCTGTATGTAGCGCCGTATTTATTACAAGCTTTTCAAATTAAATAATGATTTTGAATAACTCCAGTACACATTTTCCATTTACCATTAAAAAATTCCGAAATTTTTTTTCAATTGGAGGAAGATTTGGATATTTTAATAAGTAAAATTATTTGGGTATGTTTTCTGTATATCTAACGATATTTGACCTTTAAACCTTTATTTCTTCGGATTTAATAAGTGGTGTCTAAATCCAGCCAAAACTTAAGTGTGGATAATGAATAAAAATATTATTTATATATTATTATAACTTTTGTATAAATGAATGTATTTGAAAAACAATGATGAGGCAAAAACAACACAAAATTGTTTGTCTAATTAAAAGTTGTTTTGTTTTCTCTGTCAAAATTCAAGGACTCTTCATATTTTCCTAGGGCAGTAATTTGGTTGTTTTTTACGAATTTTGAAATCTTGCAATGAGCCCAAATTGTTTATGATTTTGTCCAAAATTTTTCATAATCGTTTCAGAGTTTCTTCAATTGCATGTAATTTTTCAAATAGCAAGAAAATTGCTTGACATTTTGTATGGTTAATAGTATGTATTTTTGTAGTTAATAAAATGCCCTGAAGCCTTTTGCCTCTTTACACCAGGGACACTACAATTCAAAGTAAAGTGTGACCAAATTTAAACTGAACAGTTTTAAAAATCTACAGCACGTGGAAAAATTAAAACAACTAATTTGAAAGTGTCCTTAGTTCCTTACCAGTGATTTAAAATGCTGATTTCAGTAAAATTAAATTTAAATCTTAAATTAGTCAAAATTTCCTAATTTAAGCTCATCAATTTGTAAATTTTTAAAGAACTTTTTGGTCCAGAAACCGACTTTAAGTATTAAACAAAATGCGGAAAAAAGTAATAACTATTTTATCGTTATAAGCTAAATTTTGACATATATTTAACAAAAAAGTATAGTCATTATAGATAGAAAAATATTCTTTTTAATTTTCAAAAAAACCCGGGCAACGTCGGGTACAATCAGCTAGTCTATGATAAATTAAATGTGTTGCATTTTCAAATAAAACCGCTTTCTAATGACATGATGTTTAAGTAACATGAAGAAATGTGGGTACATTTCACTTAATCTGCACCGTTTTATAAGTTTTGAGATGTTTTTACAAAGTATTTTATATAAAAACGGTAATATTATTAATACATTACCTATATAAAACGGACATTGAAGGCAAATAATATTTAGTAGTGTCCGACCGAACGTTTGGGTACGGGTTCGGATCTCGGTAAAAAGTGATGTTAGGCGAAATTTTGACCGAACGTCGAACTTTTTTATCATATTTTTACATCATCAAAAAGTTTTAAAAATGATGAAAATTTGTTTAGAAAGTGATTAAAAAGCTAAGAAAAGTGAAACATTTAATTTGAATTATCTAGTTTCGACTACAAATCTTTGAACTTATTTGTAACATTGAAATTTACAAGGTCCTTATTCTCAGTCTCTTAAAAGAACGATAGGACCTAAACTATTGTTGCAGATTGATTGGTATTAAAAATGGACAAAATCGGTTTACATTTCGACATGGCCACCATATAAGGTTCGCTTTAGAAAATGACATATTTAAAACGAAATTTTGATCACCTTGGATCATAAAATGATCATGTATAACAATACTATGATATATACAAAATATCATGATGAAATATTTTGACGGTATTAAAAATTGTTACAATAACGATAATATGCAGAGTTTAAATATTAGTAAATGCTTTTATATTTATATTTTTGACTTTGCAATAAATATGTATTTACCTCATATTTAAAAGTATGCACATTTAAAATATAGTTCTGTTCAAAATATTTTTGGTATTTTTGCTAAAAATATTTACCCGTACAAGCTATTGCATATTGCAGCAAATATAAAATGTTTTTACATGAAATATATTACGCAGCAACTCGCTAACATATTTATAATACCTACATATACATATTTCATATTGCTTGCCTAAAATATAAAAATATTTTCCTACACATTTTATTCGAAGTCAACAATATTGAAGCCATGCAAGCAGTAATATACGAACATGAAATGTACGCAAGCAGAGCATATAAGTGCCGACGAAAACACGAAACAAAACAATAGCCGCGACTATGAGGTTACAATATTTTTACTATCAAACGTAAATATTATTTACAGTGAATCAATTAAGTAATTTGCTTATGTAAAGCAATTTGTTTGTTGTATTTTTTAAAGAATATCTTATATTTCAATTTTTTACCATGAAAAGTAAAATCGTGGTATTAATTAACGAGATTTTTGATAAAATTTGAACGTATTAATTTTTTAGGTCAATTAAGTTATTTTGCTTTTTTAGGTTTTTTGTTAATTTTTTTAATATTGCTGCATTATTTTATAAAATTTAATATTTTTATTACTCCTATATATTAGAATAAAATTTTTTAGATATTTTAGTAGTGGAATCACTAAATTTGGACATTTCTGAACCGATTTATTATCCTATATACCAATAAGAATTTATCAAGATTTGACTTTACATGAAATCTATCGTTTCTTTGATTAAATTTCGAAAATATTAATTAATTTTGAATTGGATACATGATATATTAGATAATCAATGGATTTGGACCTAGAAAAAATGTGTAGTGGGGTATAAATCTATATATTATAACAAAAATAATCTGGGTTTTTTGTAATTTTGTATTGATAAACAAAAACTACATTACGGAAACTCCATCTATTTGGGGAGTATTGTGTAAATTTTATTTAGAATTGTAAAATATTGATTCTTATTCAATAAATATAACACTATGTACCATCCTAGCCACTCTAAGTATGGGGACATCACCATATACCACTATAGAACTATTACATGCTAAAATCTTGATTTTTAACCTTATGCTTTAAGTGCTTTATTTTATGAATAAGATACAGTAGGCGTATTTGGATCTGGATAGTTATTCTTGATTTGGGGTTCTAAATATATATAAGTGTATGTATTAGCTGAAATATATTGTTTTTGTTGACCTTAGGGTATGATAACCACCACTATTTTAAAATATTTAATTAGGTATTTTTTCTGTACTACACGACAGTTCACTTTACATTGTTCCAAGCAACCTAAGGTCTATTTAGAGGTCTAAATTTAAACATAGTGTTCCTACTATTTCGTATATGGATTTGAAGAAGATAAATGAGAAGTCCAATGGTTTTCCTAGGATACAAGTCGCCTCCCTTGGTAGTTAAAGATTTTGAAAGACCACTCAGTGCGTTTTTTTCTAATAATTCTTTGATTATTTCATCAATTTTTTACTTTTAATGTCATTGATTAAACATCTCATAATTCTCAATATGCAAAATACTTTATTGAGGTACAAATTCTGATGAAAAATAATGAAATGCAACAACAAATGCACCAAAATTTGTATTTTAATATTTTTCTACTTGGTTTTCCCATTTTACACAATTTCTATTTTTAATTGGAAAACTCAATTTACTTTTTACCAGTTTTTTCGAATTTTATTTATGAACAAAACGAAATTCTCTTAAAAAAATAGGCAAAAAACTTAATTGATTCACTTTACTATAGGAAATGACTTATGGTCTAAAATTTAACATTTCATGTTGGACTTGAAAAATTATAAAATGTGAAAAAAGTATGCAAGATATAACCAAATTTATTTAGAAAATAATTGAAAACGTTTGTATCTATGTTTCTATACACAGAAAAAATAATACATAAATGGAATGAATTTTGTAATTAATTGTATGAATCGAACATGACTTTTTCCCAAACCTTTTTCATTTAAAATATTAAAAGTTCATAGAATGTATTAATTTGTACATGACGAATTTTTTGGAATTTTTACTTTTTTTCCGCAATATTCATGAACAAAATTGCCAAAAAAGTCTATTATCTACTAATCTGTTTCCATATTTAGTAGATAATAATCCTTTATTAGTATTTTGTATATTAAAAGATATAAATTGAAATGCTGAAAAACTAAATCCTAAACAAGAAAACATCAGCAAACATACCAAAAATATATTTTCTTCATAAAATCCCGCCAATTACGCGCAGACTTCATCGATTTTATTCTAAATCATAAACAAACACAAATTTTCTTAAGAAAATTTCAAACATTTTGTTTAACAAATAGAAAATAAAAATACATTTGAAATATTTTAAGTCAAGGCTAGATTATGTTTAAAAAAAATTAAAAAAAATTCATACAATTTAGGAACTTATTCTTAAATATTATTAACTTTTATCAATGAAAGCAGTTCATAGTATTTATGCTGAAACTTTTTTCTGTGTAAATGTTTAATGTATATTATGGGAAAATATATGCATGAAATAACCAAATTTTAATTAGAAAATTTTTGAAAAATTGAATGTATATTAAATTAATGTTTAATTTTTATGTGGAGTATTAAATTATATATAGGTATCTTAGAAATTTGTAACAGGATGGCAAAAAATTATATTATACATGTACGTTTTTCATATGCATATACATATATGTACATATGTCACATTTCTATAAATTATTATTACATACTCACAATTATCTTACAATAATGAATGAACTGGAGCGAAGAAAAAAATATATATACATAATTTTAAATATACATACAGTGTCTCACATAAGTATTCGAATTTGGTTTTACTTTGAAAAGAAACATAATTTAATAATATTTTTTGTGTGTGAAATGAATAATTAAATTTGTTTTATTGCCCTAAGGTAAAATATCACACTCTTTAAAATTCGGAAAAATTACATTTACCTCAATTGATTTAACTTTTTTTAAAAAAAGTATTCGAATTCTTCCTGTATTTCATATATGACTAGGGTTGCCAGCCTGGCTGGACTTGGCTGGATGTCCAGCTTTTTTGATGCTTGTCCAGTTTCAAGCTAAAATTTAATTTGTCCAGCTAAATAAAATATTTTTAGTAACACTGTAATAATTATACCCTACACCACTTTAGTGGGGAGGGTATATTGGATTTGTGCTGATGTTTGTAACATAAAAATATTCATCCTAGACCTTAAAGTATACCAATCGGCTTAGAATCGTTTTCTGAGTCGATTAAGCTATGTCCGTCCGTCTGGCTGGCTGTCCATGTAAACCTTGTGCGCAAGGTACAGGTCGCAATTTTCAAGATAATTGGATGAAATTTGGCACGCACGTTTTATTTGACCCAAGGACGAAGCCTTGAAAATGGTTAAAATCGGTCCATTATTTCACCTTTCCCCCATAGAACAGAAACCCCCTAAAAGGGCTTCTGAGCTCATAATTATGTTAAATATACAGATATATCGATAAAATACGGAACAACTAAGTTTTATAGAAGTCTTGATGACCCTGTCAAATTTCACAATGATCGGGCCCCATTTGTCCCTAGCTCCCATACAAAGTCCTCTTCAGAAAATTACTTGAATGTCCCAAATTAACTTATAAACACAAATATCGCGATGCAATTCAGCACAATAAAATATTATGTAAATATAAATATATTCACAAAATTTTATCGGGCTTGGTCCATATTTGCCCCTAGCTCCCATATAAAGCCTTTTTCAGAAATTAGTTTTTCATTCATAAATTGCTTAAATGTATCGGTACAAGGGAATATTGAATATAATTGCTTTATTATGAAAAATAAATCACATTTAATATTCATAACTGGTGTAGGGTATCATATGGTCGACCACGCCCGACTATACTTTCTTACTTGTTTTTATGTAATCTTTGTCAAATCATGTTAGCCAACTTTGATTGTACATTTGTTATACAAATGTTACGATTTCCCTCTTCTATCATCATGTCTCAACACTTGAACAGCTGAATGTCGTAATAAATATTAGGTCTGTTCGCATACTCGATAATTTGTAACAATTTGCAACAATTTTTATTGGATTTCGTTCGCGTTCTTTTAGAAAACTTGCAACGAGAGAGTAAGAGAGCGGTAAAAATTACAGTTCGTTGATAGAGAATTTTTTGATTTTACTGAATATTTTTTCCCCAGTAAAAAATATCCAACTTATATTTACAACATATGTTTGATTTATGAATATGTAACAAACAAACAAAGAAATCAAAAAATTGGTAAATTTTAATTTTTTTGAAAGAAATATATAAATTAATTATACACGAATATTAAAAAATTATTATATTTATTTTAAATTTATTTATCATAAATTAGTTTTTAAAAGAGTTTATTTGTCATGAAAAAATCATAACAAATATTGTCAATCTAGCGTTTTTAAAACAATTTAGTTTGTCTTTCTCTTAGCGATTTTGTGTAAATTTTTATTTTAATAATATGTTTGTATCATGAAGTTTTAAAACAATAATATATTTTTAATGATAAGGAGTGAGATCGAAAAATTATTAACATACATATATGTTTATAAAAAAGAAACCACTAAACTTACAGCTTTATTTTTTTTATTTGATTCAAATTATTATTACAATTTACAAAAAAAAATTTTTATAGTTTTAATCACTAGTGATGAAAGTTTGAACCCTTTTCGGAAACCCTTCCATTAACGTTTTTATAGTGCTTTCTGTCACTTTGCTCGAACATGTAGTCCATCTCCGTTTAAAATCTACCACACTTTTGGACACCTTTTTTGTACTCTTCAATTCTCTTTTAACAAGAGCCCAATATCTCTCCACTGGCCTTAGCTCCGGGCAGTTTGGAGGATTTGCCTCTCTTGGTACAAATACCACATTATTGTTCTTGTACCAACAAGGGCTTGTTTACCATAGTGACAGGATGCCAAGTCAGGCCAAAAATAAGTGGACACATTATGAAGTCTTATGAATGGAAGCAGCCTTTTTTGTAAACATTCCTTGATGTAAATTTCGGTATTTATAGAGCCCGTTGTAACAAATGATTGGCTTCTTTTGCCCCAACTGCATATTGCTTGCCATACCAAGAACTTTCTGGGAAATTTTGTCTGCTTTTGGGTCCTAAACTTTTTCTTCAACATTCCCTCGAGCATCAGCAACATAAAACTTTTGACCTGGAAAATCTGCCAGAACATACGTTTCGTCATCCATTATGCAGCAAGAATATTTTTTTATAAAAGTTGACTTCAATTTCCGTGCTCTGTTTTTGGCCTCTAAATTTTTAGCAGCGTTCCTGTCAGGAAATTTTTGAGCCTTGTATGTTTTTAAACATGCATTAGCTTTAACTTTTCGTACCAAATAGTCCGAGCACTGAGCTAACCGAGCTGCTTTCCTACCGGATGAGTTGGGAGCTCTTTTGAAAATGCGTTCTATTTTTTGGCTTTAGAAACATCATGTGGACCATTCCTTCTACCTGAACCAGGTTTTCTATCAACTGACAAGTTCTCCTGGTACTGTTTAATAACATTGGAAACAGTTTGACGGCAGACCTTTGTATGCTTGGCCAACTTTTTGTAAGACCAAGTTGGGTTTAGTTGAAAATATTTAATAATTTCAGTACGCACTTTTTTCTGGTCACTCATTTTAATCAAATTAACAAAAGAAATAATATAATTGACATTACACATAATAACTGACATGTTTTACAAAGGTAACATGATCAAAAAAAAAAATCAAATAATACTTTGGTTGAAAAATGTAATGAAAAACGTGTGTTAAGAATTTTTCGATCTCACTCCTTATTTGAACACTCTAACAGCATATCATCAACATAAATCGCAATCATTTTTAAATTAGAACCATCTCTTCGAATATATACGCATGTATCTGATTTGCATCGTATAAAACCCATTTTTAACAAGATATCGTTCTTGTTCCACTCACGTCCCGCTTGTTTTAAGCCATATAATGCTTTTGTTAATTTGCACATTTTGTTTGGTTTACTTTGGTCTTCAAACATAGGCGGTTGTAACATGTAAACATCATCATCAATATTTCCGTTTAAATAAGCACCAACAATATCGATTTGATTTACCAACAATTTATATTTAGTTGAATGACGAACGACGGGCGCAAAGGTTTCTTTATAATCGACATTTGGTTTTTGGGAACAGCCCTGGGCAACAAGCCTAGCTTTGTATTTCTCCACCGTACCGTCTGGTTTACGTTTTGAAGCGAATACCCACTTTCAACAAAATCACATTTTTTTCCTTTTGGTTTCTCAACAAGATGCCAAGTTTTATTTTTAAGCAAAGAATCGTATTCTTTCTTCATGGCTTCCTTCCATCTATTAGAGTTTTCACAACTTAATGCTTCAGCCACCGTGTCAGGATTTTCAATAACTGAATTTAACATTTCAACGCCCTCTTCGTTGCAATACACTTTTCTAGGTCTTCCTTTAGTACCGTTTTTTTTATCAATTTTGGTCTACCACGCTTTCTTTTGTTTTCGACAACGATTGTCTCATCTCTGTCGGTTTCCACACTACTCTCACCAGCTTCTTCTTCATCTGCTCTTCTTCACCTTCTTCCTCATCGATTTGATTGTCCATAAGAATATTGGCAGCCACATTTTCTTTAAAAAGTTCCACAAATAAATTTTCTTCTTCTTTGTCTGGAATAAAAACTTTTTCAAAAGAATGTTCAAAGAAAATAACATCTCGAGAAATAATTATTTACTTAGTTGTGGGATTATATAAGCGATAGCCTTTTGTAGGCAATTGATACCCAACAAATTTCATTTTGCTACCTTTAGGGAAAAATTTACCACCTTTCGGCTTAGGACCTTTGTTCAAAACGAATGCATCGCATCCAAATGATTTTAAATGAAAAACTGATGGCTTTTTACCGAACCACCTCTCGTACGGTGTGATGTCGTTTAACACTTTTGTTGGAGCTCGATTCCTCAAATATGTTGCAGTATTAACAGCTTCACCCCCATAACACCTGTGGTAAACTAGAAGATTCCAGCAAACACCTTGCCATCTCCACCAACGTTCTACTCGCACTCTCCGAAACACCATTCTGTTGTGGCGAATAACTTACAGTTGTTTGATTGACGATGCCTTTTTTGCAAACAAATCTTTAAATTTGGAATTTACAAACTCCGTTCCATTATCGCTTCCGACAATTTTAATTTTGCGGCCAGTCTGCGTCTCCGCAGTCCCAGAAAAAGAACAGAATGCATCAAAGGCATATGATTTATTTTTTAGGAAAAATGTTGTTGTATACCGCGAATAATCATCAATAAAGGTGATGAAATACGACGCGCATCTTACGGTTTTTGTACCAATTAGTTCACATAAAACCTTCACATTAAAACCTTTCACCATGGCATCTTCACATTAAAACCTTTCACCATATTATTTGCATTTAATTTATTCAAATCATTAAGGTTTAAATGACCAAAACGCTGATGCCACTTTATTCCTTCTCTTTCATTTATTAAACCATATGCACTTTCAATATTTTCTAATTCTTCAACATATTCTATGTTTGCAATAAACATGTCTCCAGTCAAATCAACTGTCAAAATTGGTTCGTTATTTTTAATTATCATTTCTGCTTTATTCTCAGCGAATTTAACAATATGACCAGCTTTGACTATTTTATTAATAGATGAGAAATTTGAATGTAAATTTGCTACAAATAAAACATTCTTTAATTGAAGAATACAAAATTTTGTTTTTATTTTAATATTTCCTATTCCTTCAGCATTTTTAACATTGCCGTTACTATTGTTTGTTGTTTTTGTCGAAATATTTTTATACCCTACACCACTTTAGTGGGGAGGGTATATTGGGTTTGTGCTGATGTTTGTAACATACAAAAATATTCGTCCTATACCCACCTTAAAGTATACCAATCAGTTTTTCAGAAGATCCCAGATATCTGCGTGATCCGAATCTTTAATAATTCTATTTGAAATATGATCGAATAGAACGCGATTTAAAATCAGTCCAATCGGTGCATAAATAACGAAGATATGCGTAAAAACCTGAGACCACCTCATAAAAATTTTCATCAAAAATTTAGATTTTTTATTCATGCTCAAACAGAAATTGCAAAAAAAAACAAAAACAAAATACATAATCATACGGTAAATTTTGTTATTGTACTCTTGTTTATAAAAACAAGGCAGAGCGAGAGCAGCACTAGTGTGTTGTTATTGGATAGAAGCACGAAATTATGTAGGTGGAGCCTGGATTAAGTTAGAATCCATAAAAGGAAACTTCTTGGTACTTTTTCGTTTTTTAAAAGGTACTTTTTGAATTTTCGATACTATTGAGCCTAGAAATATGAAATTAAGTATGTAGAGGCTGAATAAGGTGAGAATATCAAAAGGTACTTTTGGAATATTCAATTATAATTAAATACATAGATTCGGAATTAGATGAGACCCCATAAAAGCGAACTTTTAGGTGCTTTTTCGTTTTTCAAAAGATACTTTTTTGGGTTTCCTATAATAATGAACTAAGAAATATAATAATGTATGTAGTGTCCGGATTAGACGAGAACACATCAAGAAGGATTTTTTGACACATTTCCGTTCTACAAAAGGTACTTTTTGAAATTTCTATAATACTGTAATTGGTATTTTTTGTTTTTCTGTAAAAAAATTCGTAATGTCTGTTTTCGGCACAAAATATAGAACTCTTACTTGTTTTCTTTTTCCTTGTATGAATGTGTTTGTTTTTGCAACAAAAAATCTTAAATAAAAATCTCTTTTTCTTTAAATGTGTTGGTATTTATTCTTCCATAAAAAAATTTTGAGCCCTCCCAGACTAAAACATATTGAATTTTGAATTCTATCCTGTGGGATAATCATTTTTATACCCACCATCAAAAAGGATGGGGGTATATTGATTTTGTCATTCCGTGTGTAACACATCGAAATATTGCTCAAAGACCCCATAAAGTATATATGTTCTGGGACCTCGTAAGATTCTTAGACGATCTGGCTGTGTCCGTCCAGATGGCTTAAAAATTCTAGTACAGCGATGACACTAATAAGTTATATAGGAAGCGAAATCTCTCTACCAATTTTTATGGGGATCAGTCCATAATAACACCAACCCCAACAAAATAAGCAAAAAAATACGTTTTTAAGTTGGTTAAAATATTAGCACCAGCTGAACGATAAAAATCCCTTGATTTAATTCCTAAAGCTGGCCATACACGTTGGATTCGTGTGTGTTAAATATCATTTCTCCACAGACGTCGAACATATCAAATTAAAATTAAATTAATAAATAGGGATTCTCTTTTAATTCTGCAGTCTAACATTTGTTATGGTAACAAAAAATTAAATTTTCTAGATGTTAATTTTTTCACAAATTGTATCATTTTCTATATCTTATCTATATATATAAAAATGAATGTGTGTTTGTTTGTATGTTTGAACGTTATAGACTACTAAACGTCTGAAACGATTTTCTTGAAATTTTCACATCGTATTCCTGTATGTCAGGAATTGGTAAAAGGATACTTTAAAATTTGAAGTTTCAAGTGGGCGAGGAGCCACAAACATTTTAATAAAATATAAAATCCGTATATTTGAGATTGTAATAATAATTTGAATCAAATAAAAAAAAATAAAGCTGTAAGTTTAGTGGTTTCTTTTTTATAAACATATATGTATGTTAAGAATTTTTCGATCTCACTCCTTAAGCTTGATATGAAAAATATCATATTGCGATGACTTAGATGTTAAATGCTACCAAAGTTTAATAGGTGCTTTGATGTATCTAGCGGTAATAACACGTCCGGATTTAATCCACGTGGTATCCAAGTTGTCTCAATTTAATTGTCAACCACATGAAGAACATTTTCGAGCTGCAAAACAGGTGTTGAGATATATCAAAAAGAGTTCTGGTGGTAAAATAATTTATTCTTCAAATTTAAATGATTTTAAATGTTTCACAGATGCTGACTGGGGATGTGACTCTACCGATCGGAAATCTTACTCTGGTCATATCATGTTTATGAGTGGTGGTCCAGTTGCGTTAAGTACAATGGAAGCTGAGTACATAGCTTTATGCCAAGGTACGAAGGAAGTGGTTTTTCATCGAAATTTGTTACAAGAACTGAGTTTTGAATAATATGTAGCAACACCAACAACTATATTTTGCGATAACCAAAGTGCTAGTTTTATGGTAAAAAACCCTGCTGTACGTAAGAGGAGTAAGCACATCGATATCATTATATTCGGTAGCAATATGAGAATAAGAATGTAAATATAGAGTATATTCCCTCAGATGAAAATGCAGCAGACATTTTGACAAAAGCATTATCTAAACACAAAGACTTAAATGGTTGTAAACTTTTAAAATTGAAATTGTAATTTGTAAATTTTTATTATTAAAATTTAAGTTGTGAATGCATTTGGCTTGAGGGGGAGTTTGTTGTGAATTTGTAACGCCATACGCAAGCCAAATACGTGCAACATTGTATTTCTTAATTGTTATACTTGGAAAAGAATCGTTTGTAAATTAATCGTTACATTTTTGTAAATTGCCATTCCAATATTTTGCGTTTAAAGCATTGGCGGCCAAACATGCCCTTGCGGGCAATGTGTTATTCTCACTTACACACACGCAATACAAATATTCTCAGCAACAAAACAAACTATACACAAAACAAAAACAATTTATATTTATTTATCGAATTTAAGTATAATGTAAAAAGAAACCAAATTTAATAACATATTATGTATGAAAATTAATAAATTAATTTGTTAAATTGTCTAGATATCACGCTTTTTAAAATTTAATAAATTCACATCTACTTAAATTAATGTAGCTTTATTTTAAAAAAGGCCATAAAATTACTTCACAAATGTATTCGAATTTTTCCTGTATTTCATATTTGACCATATTTTACGAAACACAAAAATTAGAATCGAATGGTATTTTTGCTTAAAATTGTTTTAAGGGGTTACTATCAACCGAAAGGAAATATTTTTGGCCCTTTTGGTCCACAATTTTGGGGTATTTGTACCATCTTTTTATATAATATCATTAAAATTACGATTTTTGACCATATTTGCCTTTTTTCTATTTTTTTTAACAGATAAAACTAAAATTTAATATTGGGATTTAATAGATTCCTTGAGGTATCTAAAAATAATAATTTTTGTTATAAGGATCTGTTTTTAAACATTCCAAGATATATTTTTGGTATAGTTCTTCTGTTTCTAATTGAATTATCTGTATTTTAAGTCCCTTTTCGTACCACTTCCACAATATATTAAAAACTTAAAACGTATAACAGCTGATATCTAAAACAATATATAGAAGACAAGTTTCCCCGAAAAATTTTGACCCTAGTATTATAAAAATGGACTTGAGTTCCAACAAATTGAATTAGCGATAGAAGAATGATTCCAATAATATATTTTGGAACGTTTAAATACAGATTCTTGTAATAAAAAATATTATTTTTAGATACCCCAAGGGGTATATTAAATCCCAATAACAAATTTTGGTTTTATCTCTGGGAAAAAGGAGAAAAAATACAAATATTGCCAAAAACCGCCATTTTAATGATATTACATAAAAAGATGGTACAAATGCCCCAAAATTGTGGACCAAATGGTCCAAAAATATATCCATTCGGTTGATAGTTACCCCTTTAATTTTAAGCAAAAACACCATTCGAT
Source organism: Lucilia cuprina (assembly GCF_022045245.1). Taxonomy (NCBI): domain Eukaryota; kingdom Metazoa; phylum Arthropoda; class Insecta; order Diptera; family Calliphoridae; genus Lucilia; species Lucilia cuprina. Next base: position 43,336,448 of record NC_060950.1, read on the forward strand.
TCTAATTTTTGTGTTTCGTAAAATATGGTCAAATATGAAATACAGGAAAAATTCGAATACTTTTGTGAAGTAATTTTAAGGACTTTTTTAAATAAAGCTAAATTAATTTAAGTAAATGTTAATTTTTTAAATTTTAAAAAGCGTGATATCAAATCTAAGGACTGTCTAGACAATTAACCAAATTAATTTATTAATTTTGTATACATAATATGTTATTAAATTTGGTTTCTTTTCACATTATACTTAAATTCGAATACTTATGAGAGACACTGTACATATATCAATACCTACCTATGTACATACATCAACACATTTTTACATCAAAATGTGCATCAAAACATACTTTCATCAACAGATACATACAACAATATATACATTCCTTCCGTTATTCATTTATAATACTAATAATATGAATAACACAAATATGTACAAACATAAATTTTTTAAGTGAAAAGCACACATATTTTCATTTATGTTCTCTTTTATATTTTGCACTACAACATATGCGTTTTAAACATTCTCTTTCTGACCACCGCGGGTTTAAAGTGAAGGTCAAAAACTTGAATTAAATCTTAGCCATTACATAACTTTTAAATAAAGTACATATTGTTAAATTACTTTGTATCACTCGAAAAGTCTTTTATTGTTGAACCACTGAATATTTTTATCTATTTAAATCTAACAGTATTTAATAAATTTATATCCTTAAAAATTTTAAGTTCAAATCCAATAAAAATGAAGTTATAGTCGGGCATGGCCGACCATATGATATCTTACAATTATTAATGAATATGAATAACTACGATATTAGTGTTTGTATGTCAATTTTGGGTATTCAAGTAGTATTCTCATACATCAGGGTTAAATGGCCCGATGTTAACTAAATTCGCTTTTTATCGAGATACAGATATATCTAATATACAGATATATTTAATATAATTATGAGCTCAAAGTTCCGTTTGGGGAGCATTAAAATTTTAAATTATACCATGGTGTTATAACTAAAGATTTGCTGTAGTATCACGAAAATATTAGAGTTGTTAGTTACAGTGTTTTATTACAATTTGCCACATTACAGTCGGGTATTTTTCTTATAAGTCGCTCAGTAAAAAAGCACTCGATAATTAAGTCAAAATTGACTGTAGTGGAATCAAATCATAAAATTTTCAAAAAATTTCGCAGGGTAATAATTTTTTTATTATTGTTTTACTAGGACGTTACACGAGCAAATTTGGTATTTAGGTTTAATATTTAATTTAATTTTTACTAATACACTCGCACTTTAGAAATCGAAAAAATTTTTAGTTTGGATTATGCAAAATTTTAAAAGTAGAGATTACGCGTTGTTTGAGTTGTATCTCGAAAATATTAGAGTTGTTATTTACAGTGTTTTATTACAATTCGCAACATTATAGTCGGGTATTTTTCTTATAAGTCGCTCTGTATAAAAGCACCCGATAATTATGTCAAAAATCGCTGATGTGGAATCAAATCATAAAATTTTCACAAATTTTCACAGAGTAATACATTTTTTATTATTTTTTTAGTAGGACGTTACACGAGCAAATTTGGTCTTTAGGTTTAATTATACCATTCACCTTCGTGAGAAGGGTATATATTAGTTTGTCATTCCGTTTGTAATTTCTATAATATAATTTTCGACCCTAAAAAGTATATATATTCAGGATCCTTATAGATAGCGGAGTCGATTAAGCCATGTCCGTCTGTCTGTCTATTTATCAGTTTTTAGAGGACCCCAGATATCGGCGATACCCGAATCTTCAATAATTCTGTTAGACATGCTTTCGAGAAGATCGCTATTTAAAATTAGCAAAATCGGTCGGTAAATAACGGAGATATGAGCAAAAATCCGAGACAACCTCTGAAAATTTCATCAAAAAATTTCATATTGTGTTATTGCTTTGTTAAATAAGCAACAACAACACTGTATATGAGAACAAGATGTACACTTGTGTGTAGATGTTTTTAGTTTTATTCAGCTGTGTATTTTGTTTTGTATGTTTGGATGCTGTTGGCGTCATTGAGTTGTGTATTTTGTTTTGCTTTTGTGAATTCTGTTCGTATATTTGGATGTAGGTCGGTTTTATTGCGTTGTTTATTTTGTTTTTGTTTTTATGTGTTTTACGTTATATATATGTTTATGTATATGTTTAAAATACACTATGGTGAAGGGTATAAAAGATTCGGCACAGCCGAATATAGCACTCTTACTTGTTATACCCACCATCAAAAAAGATGGGGGGTATATTGTTTTTGTCATTCCGTTTGTAACACATTGAAATATTCGTCTAAGACCCATAAAAGTATATATATTCTGGGTCCTTATTAGATTCTAAGACGATCTAGCCATGTCCGTCCGTCTGTCCGTCTGTCTGTCTGTTGAAAACACGATAGAGTCCAAACGGAAGTAGCTAGCGAGCTGAAATTTTGCACAGATACTTATAGTTGATCCAGTTTGTTTGGTATTGGAAATGGGCAATATCGGTCCACGATTTCGCCTAGCCCCCATATAAGGCCCCCTTTAGAAAATGACATTATCGCCAATAACTGACTAACAAAAGCATCAGTAGCGCTGTAATTCGGCACAAACATGTTTTATGGGGACATAAATCTTTTTATAGAATTTCATAAGGATCGGCCCATAATTGACCCTACCCCCCATACAAAGTACCCTT
>NC_060950.1:43339243-43351743 GCF_022045245.1 Lucilia cuprina
ATATACTTTTATGGGTCTTAGACGAATATTTCAATGTGTTACAAACGGAATGACAAAAACAATATACCCCCCATCTTTTTTGATGGTGGGTATAACAAGTTAGAGTGCTATATTCGGCTATGCCGAATCTTAAATACCCTCCACCAGCTATTATTATTATTATTATTATTATTATTATTATTTTAATACATGATATCATTACAGACGTGTGTAACATTTTTCACATCGGGAAAAGTTATGAATCAAAATTTAATAAAAACCTATTCTAATAAAATTTTCACAAAAACTAAGTTTTGTGAAACGGTTCATAATTTCCTACAGCTCCCAAATGTACATATTCTATACGAAATTTCACAAATATAATATTCGTATCAATAGATTTCATATAAAGAAAATCTTGTTTATCTCTGTTCATAATTTGCCATGCTATGTATATTTTTTACACGTCGACAATTGTATCGCGAAATAATTAGTTTCCTTCTAAATTTTAACTAAAACTATTAAGAAGTACTTCGGCCAAAACCAATGGAAATTGTTTTCGCTCAATTAAGATTTGTTCATTGCGCCTGAATTGGAAACATCGAATGCATTTTTCAACAGGAGTCCAAAGTGGTTCAGTCGGATGAGGTTTCTTTTTCCTTGTTTCCCTGCCTACACTTTCATCGGAGAAGAGCATCCAAAGTCTAATGGGTTTGTTTGTTTCTTTATGAAATTCTATTTCCATTAAAATGCCAGTAGCACCATTGACTAGACCATCGCTCGTATTAATATTAATAGTCATCATGTATTTTGCTGAACATTTCAATTTCAGCTCTGTACATAATCCTTGTGTTTCCGAAGTTTTCATTTTGGTTACCACGTTTCTAATACGTGATCTTTCATCCGATGATAAAGACTCCGTTTTAATTAAATCAAATGCTCTTGATATAAATTCCTCTTTTAGAATTTTTTTTTAATTCGTTGTATTGATCAGCTTCAGCGTTTGACCAAAATAAGTGAATCGCTTCACTTGGAAAAATGAAATCAGAATCAAAAACTCTTGACTGTATAAAACGAACTTCTTCGTCACTCATTTCTCCTATCGACATTGAATTTAATGTTTCTGCAAACTTTCGGTCTTCCCTTTGTCTCATTATTTCAGTTAATTCATAAAATTTAAACTGATTCCAAAGTAAATCTCCTGCAATAACTCCATAAGGGTTTGAAGAGTTCGAGCTGAATATCCATTTATCCCCAACTGGTGGTAGTTGTTTTAAATCTCCAAAAACTAAAATGGAAATTCCACCAAATCGCTCTGCACTTTTGAAAATTTGCTTTAATCGAGCATCAAGATATCCCAACATTCTTGCACCAACCATTGAAATTTCATCAATTATCAATAACTTTAAATCCAAAAGTAATGATGAGAGCGAATTAACTGTATCATTACTAAGTGGACGGATTTCTCCTGAGTACTGGTTGACTGGCAATGAAAATAATGAATGAAGCGTCGCTCCACCAATTCCAAAAGCAGCTTTCCCAGTAGGAGCACTTAGTATTACTTTGGGTAAATCAGGAGCCAGGAATAGAGTTAAATCTATTAGAAATTAATTGGTAAATAGTTTTTATCAATCTACTCTTTCCAACACCAGCTCCACCTCCGACATACTCACAAAACTTTATGTTCTCTACAACATTTAGTAAAACATGATGTAGATATTTACGTTGTTTTGTGTTTAAAGTTCTTACTGAAGACAATAGACTATCAGAACTTATCAAAGGTTGAAGTCTGATCAATCTAACACATTCATTATTCTCATCAGCATTAATATAATCATCATTTACGTCAAAAATATTTATATTTGCATCTACTTCCGGAACAGCTAAGGCCCTGTATTCGTCATCAAGCACTTGGGTTACAGCTCTGTTATCATTTGAGTTATCATTATTTACTGTGTCATCATTTTGAATTTGTTGGAGAAATTCCTCGAGTTCACCTTCCTTATATTTTTCAAAATATGATCTATTTCTTTCAATCATATTCTTATGAACTTTACAAGTTTCTTCATTGTCTTTATCCAAGATATCATCCTTTTCATTTTGCCAAGGCATATACAACATTACGAGTGCTCGAAAATAATTTTCTCTGCTTAAATCCACATTAAATGAGGGAAACCTTATTATTGAGGGACTTTCTTTTTTGTAGACATATCCAGATCCACCCCTTAGCCTAATGTACTTTTTATTTCCATCATTATTTTCATCGTTCAAATCATTATTTTCATTATAGTCATCTTCTTCTTGACCCCTACGATTTCTTGATGGCCTAAGTTTTGAAAATTTACAAAAAGCAGCGAAATAAGCAAGACAATAATCTTGCATTTCATTGGGGCGTACAATGTAATGGTCTAGTAAATTTTTTTTTGAAAACATCTGTTGAATCTCCGGGAATATTTTCCAGCTCTCTTCTAGACTTTAATATTCTCACACGTTTGTCTGGAAGTAATGTATTTATATACACTTCGGAACTACTACATTGCGAAAGATGCATTCCCAAAATATTATACGACGCTTCTTGGCCAGAAACTTCAGAAGCAGAAATAAATTTATTTCCAATATGTTGAAGTCCTTGTTTTACCGTAAAATTACCTGACCTTATTTCATCCATGGCCTCATTTAATAATCTAGAAACTCCTCTATGGGACTTATTTATGTAATTAACAATATAAGATACACACGCATAGGCATCCAATATAAATTGTATATCTATTAGAGTATTCAAACGATTAATCGTCGTCGTTCGGTTAATCGATTAATTTTTGACGATTAATCGTTCGAATAAATGAAAATAGTCAAATTTCAAATAACGAATAATCCGAATAATTTCTATCAATTAACCGATTAAGAAAAACTCACTATTTAGCAGTAAAATTACTATGTATTTTCTACAAATTTAATATTTTTATAATAAATTTTCTTCTTTTCTTAATTTCTTAATCAATTTTCTATAATAAAGAAAATATATTTCATGATTTTTGAAAAGAAATCATGGAAATAATTATATCGCTTTTATTTTTACAACCAATTTTTTTGAGAACATTGTTGTATTCTCAAGTATTTCTAATAAGTTTTCAGCAACAGTTATAGTTGAACTAGTGTTCAATGGAACGTATGAATTCTAGAACTCGTTGAAAATCTTAAAAACAGTAATGTCTTTATATAGAAAAGCATTTCACATTAACAGGAATAATTTCTAGTATATGATAAAAAACTAAACAAAGAATTTAAGTGAAAATAATATTTTTGTTTATAAAAATGAAAAAATCTATACGTACAGGAAACTGTGGACCATTAGTATTAGCTCTGTGTACTCAGTTTTTCATAATCAGCTCTTATGCTCCTGTAAAAGGACTTTTAACTTTAAAAGACATCCAATTTCAAAAAATGGAATTCCAAATTTATATTAAAAAGTTGGTATTAATATTAATTTCAAATGAAGCTAAGTTCCTCTGCTTCGAAATAATATAATTTATTTTAAATCATCAAGATCATCAAGAAAGAATTGGAAATCTTAAAGAAAATTTGTCACAAAAAAGTAGTAAATGAAACCTTTTTATACCCACCTTTAAAAAAGATGGGTGGTATATTGTTTTTGTCATTCCGTTTGTAACACATTGAAATATTCGTCTAAGACCCATAAAAGTATATATATTCTGGGTCCTTATTAGATTCTAAGACGATCTAGCCATGTCCGTCCGTCTGTCCGTCTGTCTGTCTGTCTGTCTGTTGAAAACACGATAGAGTCCAAACGGAAGTAGCTAGCGAGCTGAAATTTTGCACAGATACTTATAGTTGATCCAGTTTGTTTGGTATTGAAAATGGGCAATATCGGTCCACGATTTCGCCTAGCCCCCATATAAGGCCTCCTTTAGAAAATTACATTATCGCCAATAACTGACTAACAAAAGCATCAATAGCGCTGTAATTCGGCACAAACATGTTTTATGGGGACATAAATCTTTTCATAGAATTTCATAAGGATCGGTCCATAATTGACCCTACCCCCCATACAAAGTACCCTTCAGAAAATGACTTTATCGTTCACAACTGACTAACAGAAGCATCAATAGCGGTGTAATTCGGCACAAACATGTTTTATGGTGACATAAATCTCTTCGTAGAATTTTATAAGGATCGGTCCATAATTGACCCTACCCCCCATATAAAGTCCCCTTCAGAAAATGACTTTATCGCCAATAACTGGCTAAGAGAAGCATCAATAGCAGTTAAAATCGACACAAACATGTTTTATAGGGACATAAATCTGTTCATAGAATTTCATAAGGATCGGTCCATAATTGACCCTACCCCCATACAAAGTACCCTTCAGAAAATGACTTTATCGCTCACAACTGACTAACAGAAGCATCAATAGCGGTGTAATTCGGCACAAACATGTTTTATGGGGACATAAATCTTTTCGTAGAATTTTATAAGGATCGGTTCATAATTGACCCTACCCCCCATATAAAGACCCCTTCAGAAATTGACTTTGTCGCTCATAACTGGCTAAGAGAAGCATCAATAGCGGTGAAATTCGGCACAAACATGTTTTATGGTCTCATAAATCTCTTTGTAGAATTTTATAAGGATAATTGACCCTATACATAATTGACCCTATCCCACCTATAAGGTCCCTTTCAGAAAACGACTTTAATGCTCATATCTACCTTAAGAAGCATATATATAACAATAATATTCGACATATAAAAGTTTTATGGGAACTAAAATCATTTTCTTAAATGAGTCCATTATTATATGATGAGTCCATTATTATGTAACCCCCTAATAATGTGCCCTTTAGACAACGAATTCAACGCTCATTACTACAAAATTCTACATACACAAGTTTCGTGCGAGCCAAAATCTCCCTATAAAAATTTTATAAGGATCGATCCTTATTGAAAGTAAGAATATCGGTTCACGTTTTCTCCTATCCCTATTAAAATGCCCCTTCAGAAACATGTTTAATGAGAACTTAAATTTATGCTCATATCTGCTCATAACATACATATATAAAGCAATAAAATTCGACATAAAAAAGTTTTATAGGAAATAAAATCATTTTCAAAAATTTAATGAAAATGGATTTATAATTGACCATACCAAGGTCCCCTTCTGAAAATGGCTTTAAGACTTATTACTGACCCAAAAATGTGAGTACATCAGTAAAATTCTACATAAACATGAATGATTTGATGGTGGGTATATAAGATTCGGCATGGCCGAATATAACAATCTTACTTGTTTTTAATTTAATTTTTACTAATACACTCGCACTTTAGAAATCGAAAGAACTTGTTTTTTAATTTTTCGGTGATTTTAAATATTAAATTTTACATGTTGAAATCATAAAGCCGTGATAAAATATTAGCATGCAAAGGAGTTAGAGCGAATATAAAAAAATTTCGAATTTTTCATTTTTTACTTTAGAGAATTTTTGCATTATAAACAAATTTTGAATTCTGAATTTTATCAGTAACAATTTTTATATAGAAAGAATTGCTTTGCATAAAAAAATGTAATCAAGGCCTTTCGTGGACTGAATACGCAAGACACAACAAAAATCGATGAAGCACACCTAAGCCGCTTATTTAAATTAGGGAAAATATACATCAAGCCGGTAGCTGACAATGATGCTAATACGAAAATCGATAAGCCGTTCGAAAAAACTGCGTTTTTGCATTAAAAAAGTGTAAAAAACTTCATTCATGTAGATATATAAATTCTTTACAAAATTTAAATTAAGCGAACAGATTTTCAGTTTAACGGTTTTTGGGTAGTATTTTTAAATGCAGAAAAACTTGTGAAGCACACCCTTCCCGCTAATTAAAATTAATAAAATTATATTCTTTTAGGTTGTTATTCATGAGGTCTGTAGCAAAATCTATAAGCCGTTTGAAAAATACAACCATTTTGCATTTAATGCAATTTTTTTTAAAAATACATTCTAATATATACATAAATAAATTAAAACCTCATAATTTTTAATCTATCACACATAAGTGCATAATTTATTAGTTATAGATTGTAAATTAACGTATTAATTCACCATGTTAAATAGTCTATAAAAAAATGTGTATTTAGATTTTTAAAAAAAGTATTTTTTGAAGAGGTTAAAAAAAAACTCTTAAAAAGCGAATTTTCCACGAATATATAAAAAATATTTGATTAATTTGTATTTTTGGTCTTTCGTTGTTGGTCTACGGCGACATTTTTTTATAGACCGAAAACTGCTGAACATATATCAAATCCGACTTTAGTATACTATTCTACAGTAAAATTTAAGATATAAAATCATAAGAGCAAACGAAAATATGCAATTAAAAAAAAAAAAATCTGATTTTATCATTTGTAAATAAAATATTAAATGCCCTTAAAAAAGTGTTAAAATTATATAATTGGCTTGTTGTATAATGTTGGCTTATGGTTTAATAATTCGCCATAAAACAATGGTGTTTTTCATCCTTATCTCCAAATTTAACACCCAATTAATGTTCCTTATATAACTTGTATAATGACAAATTTTGGGTCTTATAACTTTTGTGGTTTTCGAAATTTAGCATTATAATGTTTAAAATCTGAAAATTAAAAGTCTCATCACATTTAAAGGGTTAATGATAAAATTTTTTCTTTATCAATGAAAAATATTTTTTTAAATATTTTTTGAAATACTTTTTTTTTTAAGTGCATCATTGGATAATACTAAATGTACTTTTGAAGCATTATAAAAGTGTGGAGGAAGGAGTTGGAATTTTGAAAAAATTATTACAGTATAGTAATCACTGATTCAAATTTTAGCTAAATATAAACTTTAAAGTGTTTTTATAGGAAGAAACGATCATAAAAAAACAAACAAGTTAAAGTGCTATATTCGGCTGTGCCGAATCTTAAATACGCTCCACCAGCTACTTTTATGTTATTACTTTTCTAATTGATCAAATATTTGTAGAAATAAGTTTTCTCATGTCTTTAATAGAAAAAATCCCAAAAGTTAAATTTATTACAATTCCAAGATTTATTGAACATTATAAATTTAGTAATTTGCATGTATGTACTTATGTGTGTGAAAAATTTAGAGATTTTCAAAATACAAATACATATATAATTATGTTCTACACAAAATTTTGTTCAACACAAATTGATAATGCTCTTTAAATACGGTTAAAGCGCTTTAAGGGGCAGGACCTAATATAGGAGAAATAGAAGTATACAAAACTAATATTTTTGCCAAATTATGTATCAATAGCTTAATTTGGTAATAAGTAATGTGCGTTTAAGAGATTTTCGTAAAAGAACTTTGTATGGAAGCTATGTCTAATTATGTATATAAAGACAAAATTTCAGATTTCTGTATCTATATCATTACTTGGTAATAAATATTGTGAATCTAAGTGATTTTCTGGACCTAGTATGAGAGCTATGACCAAATATGGACCGATCGTAAAAGAATTTTATAGTGAATTTATGTATACAAGAGCAATATTTTTGATAAATGTATGGATATCAATATTTGGTTATGAGTTATGTGCGTTTTTTCTGATTTTCGGAAGGGAACTTTGTATGTGTGTTTTTCTAAAAGGGATCAATTATGGACCGATCGGAAAAAACATTTCACAATATTATTTCTCTGGTGGAGGGTATAAAAATGTAGTATAATTATGTTATGTATGAAGTTTCCAACGTGTGTAACAATTTTTTCCAATTTGTTGTACGGTGCTAAACATCCTCTTATCAACCTAACCTAGTTGTTTTAGAGCTAAGTACAATATTTTTCCATTGCACTAATATTTTCCAATCGTGGGTTTTTGGTAGGAAAATAATTAAAAATTGGTACATAAAATATTTTTTAAATGTATTTTATAAAAATTAATTCTTTTTTTTTTATAAAAATAGCACGAAACACAAAATTCCGAATCTTATATACCCACCTTCAAACCATATTTGTGTCGAATTTCATCGCTGTATTTTTAATTCAGTCATGAGCGTTAAAGTTATTTCTCGAAGTTCATCGCTATACTCGTATTTTTAAGCGAGTAATGAGCGTTGAAGTAATTTTCCTAAGGGGGCCTGATATGGAGGGTAAGGTCAATTATGGACCAATTCCCATAAAATTTGTTAGAGATTTCGGTTAGTATAGAACATGTTTGAATCGAATTTCATTTCGTTATCTGAAGGACTGACGGACATAGCTACATCGAACTAAAATTTAATAAGAACCCAGAATGTGTTACAGTTTTGGGTATAAAAGCACCGCTACAACTTAGGTTATTTGTTATTTTTGATAAAAGTCATTTTATCTTCATTTAAATAATAATATTTTTATTAGTTCGTTAAACAGAGTACAAAAAACAAGTTTTGTTCGTTATTTAAGGTAGTCAATAGGAAAAATTAGCTTGTTCGTTAAATGCGATGTTCGTAGAAGTGAATGGTCGTTAAATCGGAAAACTACTGTATATAAAAGCACTCTATAATTATGTCAAAAGTCGCTGTAGTGGAATCAAATCATAAAATTTTCACAAATTTTCGCAGGGTAATAATTTTTTTATATTATTTTTTTTTTACTAGGACGTTACACGAGCAAATTTGGTCTGTAGGTTAAATTTTTAATTTAAGGAGTGAGATCGAAAAATTCTTAACATACATATATGTTTATAAAAAAGAAACCACTAAACTTACAGCTTTATTTTTTTTTATTTGATTCAAATTATTATTACAATTTAGATGAATATTTCTTGGTGTTACACACGGAATGACAAAGTTATATATACCCTTTATCACCACTGATGGTATAAAAAAGGGATCTGGTAAGTTATATATGTCTTATTTCATCACGCGGTTCCATTAAAAATGTCGATTATTTGCAGAAAATGTAAAAAATGGATCTGACAGTTTAAATGTTGGTGGTAAATGTATTGGACATAAGAGAATCCTATTTTATTGCTTCCTAAAGTATAAGAGGTAATTTCAATATATACAAAAGTATGTATATTCAATATTAATTATAACATTATTTTTATTTATTTTGTTGAAGGATTAATGCGTTCCAATATATAACTCTTACAATTTGATGGATTCATCATAAAATTTATGAAGAATTACAAAAATATTTTAGAGTCCAACGTTTTACAATTTTTGGAAGTATACCAGTCAGCAGTTGGAATATTAATACAGATTTCCTGAAAATTATCTTATTATAAGGTAATTATTCTAAATTTTTGATACATATGTACATTAGACCGACTCACTCTGTATGGAAAGCAAAAACGAGTTTTTGTTACCCCTCTCAAAATGTTCCTTGCTTTGTTTTATGATGATTTCCAAAATATTTTAAATTTAGGGATGACCGTTCGTGAGCTGTACCAAATTAAAAAAAGGTATTTTTGGAATTATTTTTTTAAATTTTTGTTTGTTTTGAAACAAAATGTCCAATGATGTATTAATCATAAATAACCGTCTGCTTATAATTGTCATATTCCAAAATATTTAAAATTGTTAGGTTTTTTACTAAGAAAAATAAAATGTATGCACAATTTTGCTAATTTTGCGCACCACTAGACTTGGCTTCAAAAAAAACCTTTCAATTGATACCACATACTATATATATTGTTTAAGAAATACTGTATAATTTAAAACAAGATAACTAAAAAGGGACTTTTTTGTAACCGGTTCAGCTCACGAACGGCCATTGAGAGACTAGAAATATTTTGGGAACCATTATAAAACATAACAAAGATTTTTTGAAGCTGGGTTAAAATATTTAATTTAACATGAAGAATCGTGTTCACATACGATATTTTCTTTAAAACTGTCCAGCTCACGAATGGACAACACTTAAACGAAATAATTTGGGTAACATAATATTACATAAGAGCGAATATTATGAGGGGGTAACTCAAACAACATTTTTTGTGAGTCGGTCTAATGTACATATATTACTTTTTTTGTTAAATCAATTATTTTTTCTACTATTTTAATTTTAATTATTTCAATAAAAACTATAAAATTTCATTTTATTTAGATTTATTTTTATAGATTTTATTTTGATAGTTATACAAATAGAAGAGAAAACTCATCTTCTGGAAGACGAGAATACTCATCTTCTAGAAGAAGAGAGAAAACTCATCTTCTAGAAGACGAGAATACTCTTCTTCTAGAAGAAGAGAAAACTCTTCTTCTAGAAGAAGAGAAAATTCATCTTCTAGAAGATAAGATAGATGATACTAAGTAGTCACTTTAAGAAGTGACTTCCTAGTTACATCTAGAAGAGTCTTTGGCAATACCTTACTTCCAAGAGTCATCTAGATGTTTCTTCTGCGGGTCTTCCAGAAGTATCTTCCACGTTACTCTTAGACGTTCCCCAGCTCGGCATCAGTTCTTCCCGACTGGTGACAAGAATTCTTATACTTCCGCAACATCGCTGGCGAGCTTTTAGCACGTTTGGAAGTTTCACACGGGTAACTTCCGCAATAGAAAATGTTTGTAGGGAATATGTGTTAGTAACAAAAATGTATATGTATTGGTGCATTCCAAACACACAGAGTTTTATAAAAAAGTTACAATTTTAAATTTGTTCGAATTTTCAATACCAAAAATTGAAACTGTATGAAAATTAAAATTCAATAACAAAAATGAAATGTCAATTATTAAAAAAAATAGTTTTTTTCAGTTTTGGAAAATTAAACAAAATTTTGTATAAAAAGTGAGATAAAATAATTTTAAAAAATTGCAGATTTTTTGTGTACAACCGTAATTTCGCGTACAATCCCTAAAAGTGGCCAAAAAAGTAAGTTAAACATTTGAGGGTTTTGACAAGTTTAAATTTCTCACAAGAGAGTCGAATTCACACGACAATCGTAGATGTGAGAGAGTAATTTCCTGTATATTAGAGTCGGACTACTTGTTATACTTTGCTAACTACAATGTAATGCAGAGCTGTACTAAATTTTTGTATTTGGCAACGTATTTGTAAATATCTTAATTATTTTACCTGTACCAGACGATAGTTCACTTTATATTGTTTTCAAGCAACCTAAGGTTTGTTTAGAGGTCTGAATTTAAAAATAGTGTTCTTTTAATTTCGTATATGGTTTTTGGCTACAAGTCGCTCTCCTTTGGCAGTTAAAGATTTTGAAAGACAACTCACTGGTTTTTTTTTAATAATTCTTTCTGCAATTTCATCAATATATTTTATTTTTAATGATTGGTTAAAAATCTCATAATTGAATTTCACTGATTTATACTTGTTCTAAAAATCTAAACTTATTTTTTATATTGGAATTGCCTCATTATTTGCCTTTAAATATTTTTAACGCAAATAACTACACAGTTTCACACAATGAGGATATGATATTTATTATTTTTATTTATTTAAGGTCATACACACAAGCATACATGTTTCTATGGAATTAAGGAAACTTCAAAAGAGAGTTAAGAAAAAGTTTCTCAACAAAAGTTTCCTAGTGTGGACGAGGTCTAATTGAGAAAGCAATAGGTTTATGACCATAAATGAATATGTAGATTACAAAGTAAATTAATAAAGTAGCGACATCTCTTGTTGTACAACAACATCTACAACAAACTCATGCATTTTGTTTTTGGAATAACCCAAGATGTGTCAAATAAAATTTTCTTTAACAACAAAGTGAACAAAACATAAATATAAAATATATACTTTCAAGTTGAAAATATTAAGGATTTAAGTATATTATTATATATTATACAATTTATAACACTTTTCAACTACTTTAAAACCACTTTTAATTCATTTTTTCAACTTTTCACAAATTTTAACAAATAGCAAAACACAATTTAAAAATGGCGACATAAACAATGTTAACAATTTTCAAAACAAACTTTGACAACTATTTTATTTTTCTATTGAAACTATAGTTAAAAAAATAGTCAGCTGTTCAAGTGATGCTACTTTATTAATTTACTTTGGTAGATTAGAGTCACCCACAAAAGTAGGGTTCTACAGTTGAAACGAAATTCGACTTATCGACTTTTTTCACTTAGTGAAAAGTCGATTTTTCGACTATTTTTCATTTAATTGAAAGTTGACTTTTAGACTTTTCAACTTTTTCCGACTTTTTAATTTTTTCGACTTTTTTCCGACAATTTTTTTGACTTTTTTCATGTTTTTTCCGACTATTTTAGAGTTTTTGACTTTTTCCCCACTTTTTAAAATTTTCGACTATTTTTGACTTGTTTCTACAATTTTCGACTTTTTCTGACTTTTTCCAACTTTTTTCGACTTTTCACGACTTTTCGACTTATCGAACTTTTTCGGCTTATCGACTTTTTTCGATTTTTATTAACAAAGTCGACTTTTTCACAGACAATAGTCGATTTATCGACTTTTTTGGAAAAAATTTGCCGACTTCGACTTTTCGATTGTGTTCGACAAAAAGTCGATTGTTCGATTATTCGAAAGTCGATTTATAGAACCCTAACAAAGA
>NC_060950.1:43356743-43360891 GCF_022045245.1 Lucilia cuprina
GATACTTGGTATTTTCAGATTTTTTACATAAATAATTTAAAATATTAACCAAGTTTTTCACTTTTTAACGGACATTTTTAAATATCAAAATAACCAGGCGAATTCGCCTTGGTCGCTACTTTTTAATTTACTTTGCTTTGTTCAAGGCGAATTCATATAAGGAGGTGTTATTCAATCAGCTGATAATTTTTTTCGTAATTCGCCTGGTTTTCCTAGCTGTCAAAGTTTGTTATTGTTTACATTTTTATATTAAAAATGTCCGTTAAACAGAGAAAAACTTCGTTAATATTTTGAATTATTTATTTAAAAAATCTGAAAATACCAAGCATCTCGTAAACAAATATCATTTTATTTAAATAATGGCATAATTGGTATGTATACAAATATGTTATTTAAAAAAATATTTTTTTCTATTAAATGTTAACATATCACACAATATTGTTTTATATTTTATATTAAAATTTTGTTGATAACGTGATTAAAAAATCTCTTCCGGAACACTTAATATTAAGAGACTCATATGAAGTATTTACCCAGCTAGCGGCAACTGACTTCTACGTTATTGCTTATTTTGAAATCTATTAAATGTTAAAAAATTAAACAATATTGTTTTATATACACTATGTAGATAAAAAGGTTAACTAAAAAGTCTGTTCCGGAACGCTTTATATAACAAAACCCATATGAGGTATTTACCCGTCCGGCGGCTGCAACATTATGGCCAAATATTGAAAACTAAATCCGCCGGAGTAGAATTATCCATTCGCAACAAATATTAATTTATTCGTAATATAATATTTTCATGAATATTTACTTTTTATGTTTATTTTTCCCAAAAATTAAGTTTTAATTAACTTAAGGTACTTACTTAAATTTAGCAAATTCAGAATATGTTTTCCTCACAAATTTTAATATCTTTATCTTTATTTTTTAATATTATATAAATATTTTACAAAAATTTTTTATCAAACGAATACTTATGGTTTTTAACATTTACAAAAACCAAATGCAAAAACAAAATGGGAATTCGCCTTGGCTTTGTTGTTAGTTTTTATATGAATAATTTTAAACCTAATTGACAACCCTATTTGTTAGGGTGAAACGGGGACTTTTTACTATTATATACTTATTTTACATATGGCAACCTTAATTTGAGAAATTGAAAAAAATTAAAGTATACCTCTTAATATAGCATACTTGTCAGCATATAAATAAAATATTAAAGTTAAAATTTGAATAATGTTAAAATCGGAAATGCAACATCAATTTTGGATTACCAAAAAAACTGTTCAAAGGAAACTTGGTTCTAAGGAGGACGAACATATTATATCTTCTGATGCGGAACTTGATGCTAAAATTGAAGTTTTTAAATCAATATCTGCAACTAGTGTAGAATTATCGAAAATAATTGATCAATACCAAGAAAGACTTTGCATATTGTCGCAAGAAGAAAGTGTATTTGGACGATTTCTGAAAGAAGCTGGAAAAAGAAGTAAAACAACTGGCCAAAGTATTACAAACACTGGGAAAGCAGTTTCTTATTGTGGTCAGCAAAGAATGTGTGTACGTGTCCCACTCTTAAGATTGCAACACGAAGTGGACGTTTTTCGTTATCGCGCTATTACTGATACCCAAAACACTATTACCACTATGGAAAAAGAGCGAACGGAGTATAGAGCAGCATTAGAATGGATGAAATCTGCAAGTACAGAGCTGGATCCTGATACAGGTCGAGGATTAGAAAAGTTTCGAACAGCTCAATCTCACGTACGAAATAAAACGTTAGTGCTTTTTTACCCATTTTCAGTTAGAAAATTACGCTTTTTTACCCCTTTTTAATTTTTTTGCGCGCGTTTTGCTTGACCAATGTTGGCAACACTGTCCGTACCGCGATAGATATGTTATTTTCTTCTCTTTCTCTCAAAATTAAAAGATTCCAAAATGGTTTCCCTAGTGTGGACCGGCCCTTTTGCGTGTTATTCTTGAGAAACCGGCACATATACGCAAACAAATATAAGCTTATTTACCGTATTGCCATCCTCAAACAAATATACATCAAAGTATATTAAATTTTTGTTAATTAAATATTTCACCAACTCCAGTTATCGTTTGTCCGGTAGTTATTCTGTCTTAAATATATCTTAAGTTAATAAAAAGCTACACTATGAGAAAATGGGGTTAAATATGTTTAACAAATATACTTTAATAATTTATACAAAATACACTCCAGCAAATTGTATTTCTGTTTTTTTTTTCTTATACATAGAATTTCAAATTTTTTCAGTCCAGAATCAAACAATTTCCACTCTAGAGTGTAGATTATTTTCACTCTGGAGTTAACATAAAAACGTTATTGATAACATGACAAATGTAAATAATAAAATATAAAATTTTGTTAAAAGTAAATAAAAGAAATGTTTTATTTTGTATAAAATAGAAATGTTTTCATATTTCAGGAAAAGGAAACATTATACCATATTTGAAACATTTGTATACTTATTATATTGAAAATATTATAAATATATATTCTCTGCCAGTTTTCATGTTTTTTAAATATATTTTAACAAAGTCAAATTCCACAAGATTTAATAAATTTTTATTATTTTTGAATTTTGGAAATGCGATTTTTGGGCTGTACTCGGATGGGTACAGCGGGACAATATAAATACAAATAAATAAAAAAAAATAAAAACAATTTTTATTATTATTTTTTTAATATTTTGATATTTTTTACATAAAAATTAGAATCAATTAGTATTGAGAATTTTTCTATTAGATTTACTAAGAAATGTATTGAAATTCTCTGTGAATTACCGTATTCAGTGTATTTTTTCGACACCATATTGATATTTGTGCTAAAATCAATTAATTAGAATTCATCAAATGAGATGTATTCTTCACTGGCACTACTGCCATACAATTCCCATTCACCGAACATGTTGTCTGCTAGGTCCTCCAATAATTAACTGTATTTAACAAATCCTTTTTGTCTATTTCCTGGAAATATTTGGAAAATAATGAAAAAACCTAAATGTGAACTGATTATTTATTAAAAAGATGATCAGTAGCACCTACAAGCCTTCTAAAATTCTTCCGAAAAGGACATAAACATCTTTAAAAGATAATTTAGATATATGAAAAAAATAGGCATGGATAGTCCCATTGTAATCAAGCGAGTATACCACTATTTAAGCTTATAAAAATAATCTTAAAACAATTTTTTTATTATTTTTTAACAAAATTCTAATGGGATGATCTGTTAACTTTAATTTTCAGTAAATTTCTAATTCATTCAACTCAAAATGAAAGAGTTTGACATCAAATTGCAATGAAAGGTGCACAAAAACGAAAAATTAAAAAACTATGTTGACAAAAAAATTATTTAAAATTTACCCTTATGCTTTTATGATTTTATAATTCGGTACATTTACTCCTTGGATCTTATAGTAATATTCCAAAACTAAAATTTTACAAAAAAAACTTAGTAATATGGATAATCTAGCATTACGAAACCGGTTCTTTTTTTGTACCCAAGCGTGTACAGTAGGAACGAATGGGTTAAAACATAAATGTATTGGAAAATGTGTGTAGGATTTAAGAAAGTGGTACTCTTATCCTATTAGTAAAAATTAAGGAGTGAGATCGAAAAATTCTTAACACACGTTTTTCATTACATTTTTCAACCAAAGTATTATTTGATTTTTTTTTTTGATCAAGTTACCTTTGAAAAACATGTCAGTTATTATGTGTAATGTCAATTATATTAATTTTTTTGTTAATCTGATTAAAATGAGTAACCAGAAAAAAGTGCGTACTGAAATTATTAAATATTTTCAACTAAACCCAACTTGGTCTTACAAAAAGTTGGCCAAGCATACAAAGGTCTGCCGTCAAACTGTTTTCAATGTTATTAAACAGTACCGGGAGAACTTGTCAGTTGATAGAAAACCTGGTTCAGGTAGAAGGAATGGTCCACATGATGTTTCTAAAGCCAAAAAAAAGAACGCATTTTCAAAAGAGCTCCCAACACATCCGGTAGTAAAGCAGCTCGGTTAGCTTAGTGCTCGGACTATTTGGTACGAAAAGTTAAAGCTAATGCAGGTTTAAAAACATACAAGGCTCAAAAAGTTCCTGACAGGAACGCTGCT
>NC_060950.1:43360991-43363313 GCF_022045245.1 Lucilia cuprina
ACAAAATCAATATACCCCACTCATCTTGGGTATATGTTGGGTATAAAAAGCACTAAATGCACTGTCATAAAATTAGAAAGCACCACTTTAGTGCCTTTTTAAAGAAAGGCACCATGAGCAAAATTTTCCGCGTTTGGCACACCAAAAAGCACTGCAAATAGTGCTAAAAGCACTAAGTTGGCAACACTGGGTACGGAGTTTATCGTACTCGGGAACTGGTTTTGTTATTCTTCTCTTTCGCATAAAAACAAATCAATGTAATTAACACGTAGTTTTTGAAACAAAAGTCTCTATGTGTAGACATTAAGGAAAGTTCAAAAGAGAACTAAGAAAAAGTTTACCAACATAAGTTGTGTGGATCAGGTCAAATAAGTCGAGTTTGTAGGCAAAGGGAAAAAAGAGATAGCAAAACACGATCGTAAATTTTCTAGTTGCTTTCTACTCTGCTCTCACAGCATAAAGATCGTGTGCAATAATTATATTTGTTATATATTTCAATTAGTTTAAAAATAATTTATTTGTTCAAATCTTAGAGGACATATACGAGAAAAGCCCAGGGGGGAAAGCCTCTATGTGTGCAGAGATACAAGTCGTTTCAAATGAACTGAAAATAATCCATGCCTAATATACAGGAAAAATGTCGTACATAGTACGAAATGCTTTGTGGTTTCGTATAACGAAATTCTTTCGTAATATATACCAAATTCGTACGAAATATTTCAGTATAATGTAAAATAATTTTATATAATTTTAGCAATTTTTTATACCCTCCACCACCATAAGTTGTGATAGAGGGTATATATAAGTTTGTCATTCCAAGAAATATTCATCTGGGATTATTTTGGGTCCTTAAGTCTGTCTGGTTAAAACATGCTCACGTTAAAACTATGCCAAACAAATAGACCAAATTCAGTGAAAGTATTCATTGTTGTCCTAAGCAGTTTGGTATTGCAAATGAGCATAATCGGTTCACACCGGGAAAAGTTATTGTTTGTTGTTGGAGTTGCGCTGGTTCTTTTTCTTTTTAAGTAAAACACTTTTTAAATCTTTGATTTTGTAATTTTAATTTATTTTATTTGTTAAATTCAATGTTTGTTTTTATATATTTTTATTTATTATTTTGGTTTTATTCACTGTTTTGTATTTATTTGAGTTCACAAATTTTGTTTTTTATTTTGAAAAAAGGGTCACACTTGTTTGACTGTCAAAACTAGATTGATCTTTAACAAATTATTTTGATGCTTGTTAGCAAATTTATGAAAAAAGGAAGTAAGGAAAAGAGAATAAAAAAATGACCGTTAGTATGGTAAAGGGTGTTTAAAAAAAGTGTTAACGTTGAATAGTTATAAATCAAAATTTAAAACAACCTCGAAAAAATAAACATTTTTCACACATTCTGATGTAATTTTCTCGATTTCATAAAAATCACCATACATTTGTTTCTGAAAATCATTTAAACTCCTATAACTTATTACTAAATAAGGATATCCATATAAAATTTGGTATAAGTATGACTCATATGCATAGAAATATTATCATGAAAGTTTTTTTCTGATCGATCCATAATTGGTCATAGGTCCCCTCCCGAAAATCACTTAAATGCGTATAACCCATTACTTAATTAAGAAATCCATATAAAATTGGTGCAAGTATTGCCCTCACATACTATGAAATTTTTTTTGCGATCGGTCCATAATTGGTCATAGCTCCCATACAAGATTCCCTCCCGAAATTCCCTTAAACGCGCATAACTCATTACTAAATTAAGATATCCATATAAAATTTAGTACAAGTATTGTTCATATGCATAGAAATAAAACTATGAAATCTTTTTCCGATCGGTTCATAATTGGTCATAACTATCCATATAAAATTTTGTATAAGCATTGCTCATATGCTCATATGCATAGAAATATTATCTTAAAAGTTTTTTCCGATCGGTTCATAATTGGTCATAGCTCCCATACAAGGTCCATTTCCGAAAAACACTTAAACACACATAACTCATTGCCAAATATTGATATCCATACATTTTTAAAAAAATATTGCTCTTATATACATAAATTACACTATAAAATTGTTTTACGGTCGGTTCATATTAGGTCCCCTCCAGAAAATTCACAATATTCATTACCAAATAATGTCTTTATATACATAATTGCACGTAGTTCCCATACAAAGTCTTTTTCTATATCAAGACTTTTCATTATCGGTTTATAACATAGGATGCGGTAGGTCCCATACAAGGTTACCTTCAGAAAATCACTTAAACATACATTAATCATTATCGGTTTATAACATAGGATGCGGTAGGTCCCATAC
>NC_060950.1:43363413-43370852 GCF_022045245.1 Lucilia cuprina
TTTATTTTTCACACACATGCATACAATCAAATCACTAACATATTTCAATAGATTTAAATCTTGGATATTTAAGACATGTGAAAAATTATTTTTACAAATAGTTGATCAATTAGAAAAGTTTTAATATAAAAGTGGCAGGTGGAGGGTATTTAAGATGCGGCTCAGCCGAATATAGCACTCTAACTTGTTTTTTACTAATAAGTTAGCTCAAGGTTATTGTATATACATCTAATAACGTATATATCTTTCAATTTCCTCATTTCAAATGTTAAAATTGACTTTTTATTAATTTTATTCATTTAATTATACCTAAAATTGAAATAAGGAAAATAATACACCTTAAGTTGCCATTTATTTATATACCCTTTTTATTATATTGTAACCGAAACCGGTTCTTATTTATGTTCGATATATCATTTATTTTATTAAATTCGGCTTTGGTTGGAAATGTTACCTAAAGTTAATAGTTTTAATATAGATTTTTATTATGTAAACTCGCATTATATCGGGTTTTTGTATCATTAACCCATTTACAGGAAAGAAGAACCTGAGGAAACCTTATTTGTACATAATAGGTATCGACCAGAAATCTATGGCTAGTTTTGTCAAGAATAAAGGTAGATTTACTTCGCCTCTAAAGCTGTCATATTCAAAATTGGGATGGTGCCGATTGAAAGGGCTGCTACAACAAGCCTCAAAAAGGCCACTAAAATACATAAGACCAGACCACCAGTATCCGCTACTGATAAGGTTGAGGAGTCAAATCTTAAAAGCGAGGAAATTATCACTATATCGCTGAAAGAAAGTGCAGCTGCCCTTTGCAAAATTAGGAAGGCGCCGATTGAAAGGGCTTTAAAAACCGGCTCCTATAAGGACACGAAAACACCTAAGACGATACCCTTACCATCATTAGCAAGAACTCGTCGTTTTGAGGAGCCAAATCACTCGGCAGAAATCACTCACTCGCCCGAAGACAGATATTTACTGCATGCTTGAATTGACATTTACCTCCATTAAATTGCAGGATGCAAGGGTCATTTTTTAACCAAACCAGGGAAACTTAGCTACCGAAGTCCTATCGACTGATAAGTCTTACTTCCTTCCTACTTGAAACCTTGGAACAATATTCTCTCAGAGCTCGTAAAGAGAATAATATTTTTGTTTGACTACCGCTTCAGTTTCGCTTATATGTACTAGGGGCAAAAATTTCTACGTATACTGAACCCTGCTTCCTAGGCAAGAATATTCCGGTGACAAAGTTAAGTATTAAGGAGTAATAGAGGATAGACCGATGTGCCTCGTTGATCCTAGTGTAATTAGATCAATTCTAGCTTATCCTTCTGGTGGACTGCTTTAGGCAAAAAGTGCAATATCAAACTACTACACGGAGTTCAGCGTACTTGCTGCTTGGGTATAAGTGGTGCCAAGTGTACTACTTCAACTAAGGCTCTGAAAACGTTGTTAGATATTCCAGCCATTGAAACATATTTAAGATATGAGGCGGCTCTTACAGGCGAATGGCTTTTTACTTAAGGTGAACTGGCGAAAAGCGATAATAGGAAACTTCATCAATGTATACTGGACACATTGGAAGGTTATACAAAATAATCGGATGTGCCTGATTGTATACCAGACACATAATATGTCGGAAACTTTGAAACGCTTATCCCAGCTAGAATGTCGTTGTTAAGCGAAACATTAGACCAAATACCAGTAGGAATCCGTTGTTTCACGAATGGCTCTAAATTGGGGAATAAAGTGGGGCTGGGGTTCTATATTGAAGACCCAGAAACAGAAATATAGTACTATTTACCATATCATAACCCATTGGATTGTGAGAAAGCTTTAACTGAATACTCTCCCACATCAAAACCATTCGACGCAACAAAAGCTGAACTAAAAATATCGGTGAGAGAATCCCATCTCTTGGAATTATCAAACAGTGGGTAGAGCCACGAAGATCCTATGGGCTGACCCTGATAAAAGCAAGACTAAAAATCTCCTCAAAATGAGCAAGTCTGAAGTTAGTACGATGGTACGTATTTTAAGTGGACACATAGAACTACGTGCAGATTCAGACGTATGTACAGCATGTGGAGAGGACTGTTAAACTCTGGAGCATTTTCTATAACTCTGCCAGGCATTCGTCGAAGATAGATCCAAGTATCTTGCAAGTGATGTTATTCCGGAAGTAATATTTCTGACGAACAATTTTTGGAAGATTCTTAGGAATTACGATCAGAAAACTGAGTTTCTGAACACTGAAAAATAATTCATTCAGTTCCCTTTTTTCATAATAAGGAGCGCACAACTGGCCTGATAGTGGCCTAGATGTATTTCTTTGGATTTCATGTGGTATACATCCTCCTATCAACCTAATATACTTGAAGAACTCTGACAGTTATCTGAACATTTAGAGTATAACGTGCGGACTTCCAATAGGGTACTTGTTTAATAGGGAAGCTAATAGAACTAGGTTCTTAAAATTTTGCACAAATTACTTTAATATTCATCTGAACATTTTGAGAGAAAAAGGGCGGACTTTAATTCATGTAAGAGCTGGAAGCCCCACATGAATTATATAGAAAAAATCGTATATCTAAGAATCTATTAGAGCTAGAATTTTCAAACTTTACACGACTATGACATTCATGTGAACATTTAGAGAATAACGGGCGGACTTTCAATGAGGAGCTGGCAGTACTTATATGAATTAAATTCAAAATTTCGTATATCTTTTCATAGATATATATAGAAATTGGCGATGGATAGAAATTGGCGAACTTCCAATAATTTTCTTGACATCCCCCATATGGAACATATTGTTAATCTGGAAAACTATTGTAGTTAGAATTTGTCAGCTGCACTTATTTTTTAGAAAAAAAGTGCTAGGTGCTTTTTATCACTGTATCTTCTTTTGCTAGATATTTTTGGCATAAAAAGTGCATTTTTTGGAATTTTTCATTTATTTTGCACTTTTACCTTCAATACCCTCCAACCACAATCAGTTACGAATCAAAATTTAAAACAACCTCAAAAAAAAAAAAACATTTTTTACACATTCTGATGTAATTTTCTCGGAAACTATGCAAAACAATTCCATAAACATCATACAAGAGCTTGATCTCTACGAAAAATCGCTAGAATCGGTCCACAATATTATATACCTCCGATACAAAAGTACAATTTTCCGGAAAATGGGTTTTCTGTTAATAACTTCCGTCGAAATGTCGATATCTTCACAAAAATTTACAAATTAAAATCTTATGTCAATAGAATTTATTCGGAGGAAATTTTTTTGGATGGGTCCCTAATTGGACATAGCTCCCATACAAGGTCCTTTCCCGAAAATCACTTAAACGTGTGTAACTCAATATTAAATTAATATATCCATATATAATTTTGGTATTGCTTTTATATACAGAAATATTACCATGAAAGCTTTTTTGGGTCGGTTCATAATTGGTCATAGCTCTCATACAAGGTCCCCTCCCGAAAATCACTTAAACGCGCATAACTCATTACTTAATTAAGATATCCATATAACTCAATATTAAATAAATATATCGATATACAATTTTGGTATTGCTCTTTTATACAGAAATATTACCATGAAAGTTTTTTTATACCCTTCACCTTCGTGAGAAGGGTATATATAAGTTTGTCATTCCGTTTGTAATTTCTATAATATAATTTTCCGACCCTATAAAGTATATATATTCTGGATCCTTATAGATAGCGGAGTCGATTAAGCCATGTCCGTCTGTCTGTCCGTCTGTATGTCTGTTGAAATCAGTTTTTAGAGGACCCCATATATCGGCGAGATCCGAATCTTCAATAATTCTATTAGACATGCTTTCGAGAATATCGCTATTTAAAATCAGCAAAATCGGTCGGTAAATAACGGAGATATGAGCAAAAATCCGAGACAATCTCTGAAAATTTCATCTAAAAATTGTTATAAAAGCAACAACAACATTGAATATAGAAAAAGATTTACACGTGTGTGTGTAGATGTATTTGGTTTTATTCAGCTGTGTATTTTTTTGTATGTTTGGAATCCAAACATACAAAAAATACACAGCAAAAAAAATATGATTTGCATTTGTTGTTAAAATAAAATAATTTTCCCTTTTGTTTTGCAAATATATTTTTTAATGAATAGAAAAATATATTTAAAACGTTTTCAATTATATGAGAGTAGATTGTGAGTTATTGTACAATAATTTTTATGCGAATAATGTAAGTATTAAATTTAAAACTAACACAAATTTTTTCCAAGTGCTTTTGAAAACAATTTTTTTACGATAAACAAAAACAAAATCTACGTCTCGTCCAAAGCAAATTAATAAAGTAGCATCACTTGAACAGCTTACTATTTTTTTTAACTATAGTTTCTATAGAAAAATAAGATTAGTTGTCAAAGTTTGTTTTGAAAATTGTTAACATTGTTTATGTCGCCATTTTGAAATTGTGTGTTGCTATTTGTTAAAATTTGTGAAAAGTTGAAAAAATGAATTAAAAGTGGTTTTAAAGTAGTTTAAAAGTGTTATAAATTTTATAATATATAATAACATAATTAAATCCTTAATATTTTCAACTTAAAAGTAATATTTTATATTTAGGTTTTGTTCACTTTGTTGTTAAAGGAAATTTTCTTAAATTTTATTTTGACACATTGCTGGATTATTCCAAAAACAAAATACATGTGTTTGTTGTAGATGTTGTTGTACAACAAGAGATGTCTCTACTTTATTAATTTACTTTGGTCTCGTCAATGTTTACCAGCAATGAATCAGAGGTCGAGTCGGAGCTTAGCCGCCGCCGAACTATATTTAGTTGCTTGAGCCGCCGCCGAAAAATTCGGCTTAAATCGACTCAAATTTTTTTAATGTTTTTATTAACTAGACTGTAAGATCAATTATGTTTAAAATGCACTATGGTGAAGGGTATATAAGATTCGGCACAGCCGAATATAGCATTCTTACTTGTTTATATACATAAATGTACATAGCTCCCATACAAAGTCCTTTTACGAAAATCGCTTAAACGCACATTACTCTTTAAAAAATAAAGCTATTGATACAAAAATTGGCACAAATATTAGTTTTGTATACAAAAATTCAATTTCTTAATTTTTTCACCATCGGTTCATAACATGGGTTCGGTCGGTCCTATACAAAGTTCCCTTCAGAAAATCAATTAAACACACATTACTTGTTACTAAATTACGATAGAAATACAAAATTTGACTGAAATATAGCTTTTATGTACAGAAATTGAGCTTAAAGTCGACCGAAGTTAAATGTGATTAAGTTTTCATAATAAAACATTTAAGTTGAATTTTACATTGCCTCAGATATACTTTAGCTGTTTATTGTTGAATAAAACTGTGGACATTTAAGTCAAATTTTGAAGGGCGCTTTTTATAGGGGCTAGGGTCAAATTTGGCCCTACAGTTAAGTGAAATAGGTGAAATAATGCACCGATGTTAACCATTTTCAATATTCTTTGTCTACGATACCATAGATCATGCGCCAAATTTCATTGAAATATCTCCAAAATTGCGGCTGTAGTTTGATTCCAAGGTTTACAAGCCCTATTCGGGGATTCAGCTGTATGGGAGCTAGGTGAAATATTCGACCCATCTTAACCATTTGCAATAGGCTTCTTCCCTGGGACAATAGGAGATCATGAATTATCTTAAAAATTGCGACTTATAGTTTGACGGATAGACGGACATAGTTAAATCGACTTAGAAAATTAATCTGAGCCGATTGTTATAGGACAAACCCAATATAACTTCTCCCACTAAAGTGGTGTAGGGTATAAAAATTTTCATAAATAAGTTTTATATGAATACACACTCCCGCTCACATAAATAGTTTTGATTGCATTTAAATTTTTGCAAAAACTAATGTACTAATTAGTAATATTAAAATTTTAAATAATAACATGATGTCTTAGGTATATCTTGTGAGACAAAAATTATCGCAATACCTAATAGCGGATTTTTAATAATTTTTTTCTAACATACCATATTTTTTTGGCTCACTTGATTAGGTTCAAATATAATTATTTTACTGCTGGCAGTGAGTAAAATTCATTCATATTCTAGTGTTTGTGAATATAGACAAGATATTTTTTAACAAATAGGTTGCGGTAAGGCATTACCTAAAGAATAAAATGAGAAAATTCAAGCGTTTTTGGAAACTGTCCAAAATCATAGGAATTTGGCAAAAAAAATATGATGTGTTAGGTATATCTCGTGAGACAAAAATTAGCGCAATACCTAAAAGCGGATTTTTAATAATTTTTTTCTAACATACCATATTTTTTTGGCTCACTTGATAAAATTATTTTACTGCTGGTAGTGAGTAAAATTCATTCATATTCTAGTGTTTGTGAATATAGAAAATATATTTTTTAACAAATAGGTTGCGGTAAGGCATTAACTAAAGAATAAAATGACAAAATTCAAGCGTTTTTGGAAACTGTCTAAAATCATAGGAATTTGGCAAAAAAAAATTGGGAAAATTCAGAATGTTATTCGCAATTGTCTAAGAAAACAGTTTGAATATTAAGAAAGCATAAATGAAACTACATTTAGAGTCAAAACAAAAGCGGACAGAAGAGATTTCATAAAATTTGCCTCCAAGTCAAGTGATTCTGTAGCAAAAATTAGAGAAAAAGTGGATGTTACAGCAAGTCTAGTTACAGTAAAACGAATTGTATGAAGGGTCAACGCTTTAGAAATATTATACAAGTATGAATGTATAGTCGGGCGAGGCCGACCATATGATACCCTACACCAGTCAGTATGTTTGTTAAAAATGGGGATTGTTTAAGAAAATAAAGCATTTGATTTGTTTTTTAACTTTATTTCGAAATATTTTTATTTATTTTTTTTTTGGCAAAAAAGATATTTTTTACAATAGCGCTCAAAGGGGAATAGGGCAAAATATGGCCCTTATAAATGTTGGTAGGGGGAGTTAAGTCTACTTTAATATTATTTATGTAGAATTTAAAAGTGTCATTAGTGTTTGTAAGTGAATTTTAACCTTTAAGTCATTTTCTGAAGGAAGTTTGTATAAAACTAAGTTTAGTCGACTTTTGTATAATAGATCATTTAAATTAATTATAAGCCCAAAGACCCTATTTGGGGGTACGGTTGTATGGGGGCTAGTCGAAATAATGTACCGATTTTAACCATTTTCAATAGGCTTCGTCCGTGGGCCAAAAGAAGCGTGTGTGCCAAATTTCATCCAACTATCTTGAAAATTATTAAAAATTGGTTATTAAGTATTGCACTAATGTTTGTTTATCCAGTGATGTTTATGATTTTTAGAATTTTAATATAATATCTTGAATTACCTTTAAATTCGGAATGTAAATAAAGGCCTTCTAATAAAAAGGTTTCCCTTCTCTGTATATTAGAT
>NC_060950.1:43370952-43372038 GCF_022045245.1 Lucilia cuprina
TATCTGTTAAAAATTGTACCTTAAGATCGGCCGCTATTTCAAAAGGGTATATTTGTTTGTTCGTATGTATGGTTACTAAAGCCATACATTTAGAGGCTGTATCTGACATGACCACAAACTCATTTTTAGCCGGATTTCGGCGTTTTATATCTCGCAGAGGTGGATGCACAGATATTTATTCCGACTGTGGAACAAATTTCGTCGGTGCTTCCAAAGAACTTCAAGTTCTTTTGCATAGGAATAAAAAATCTTTACCTGACGATTTGGTAAATTCATTAACATCTATTGGTACTGAATGGCATTTTATTCCTCCTGGTTCCCCAAACTTTGGCGGCCTGTGGGAGGCAGGAGTGAAGTCGGTCAAATATCATTTAAAAAGAATAATGCATGAGAGAGTTTTAAGTTTTGAAGAATTGGCAACTTTACTCTGTCAAATAGAAAGTGTATTAAATTCTAGACCACTTTGCCCTTTGTCTTCAGACCCGTCTGACTTAGATGCGTTAACACCAGCTCATTTCATAATAGGCGAGCCAACGACATGTATTCAAGAGGAAAATTTACTAGATATTAACATTAACCGTTTAAATCGATGGAAATCTATAGAAAAACTTAAGCAACATTTTTGGAGGAGATGGTACTTGGAATATTTAAATCGTTTGCAAGCTCGACCAAAATGGCTTACACCGAAACCTGATGCTAAAGTTGGAGACTTAGTTTTGATTGCTGATGACAGATGTGGACCAGCTCAATGGATATTAGGTCGTATTCAAGAGATACACCCTGGCCTTGATGGTCGGGTGCGGGTAGTATCCATACTAACGAAAAATAAAATCATGAAAAGACCAATTTCTAAAATATGTTTTTTACCTACAGATTCCACCGAAGAAATTTCTACACTGAAGTACAAAACTACACCCTCGGATAGAAGGATGGAGCCTAGCTCAAACGCTGTGAGTCGGAGCATAGCGCAGTCTACTGACTAAATCAAAACACTCCCAACGATAGGCCATCCTTCTCCTTCCTAGGGGGGAGTATGTTGCAGAAAACTAAATTTTTCTTCAACCATTTGCTTTTCCTATTTTTTTT
>NC_060950.1:43372138-43452884 GCF_022045245.1 Lucilia cuprina
GTGTTTCATATTCGCGCATGAAATCTTTATATATTTCGGAAAACACCGGACGATTTAAAAATGAGCTTTCCAACTGCTTAAAACGCTTTAATGCTCCAATCATGTTATTATGAATTTTAGGAAAAGAATTATGCTTTATCAGTGACTTGAATGGCAAATTGACAACATATCTGCCAGAAGTAGAGCGTGTAGTTGTGGCCTCGAAAAAATGTTCACAAGCAATCTCCTCATCACTCAATTCACGAACTGGAGTAATTTCCTCCTGTTCCCAAAAAGATCGAAGGAGATTTTCTAAAATAACGTTATGAAAATGAATGGTTTTTGTGCGTGTTGATTCTGAAGAACCAGAGAACACCCATCCAAAAATAGTATTTTGAAAGAATAAATTATCATGTACGAAAGATTCACCAGGTATTTTAATTTTGGGGCATATATTGGATCCAAGAAGTATATCAATGGGATCCGTTCTATAATAAAATGGATCTGCTAAACTGTCATTATCAATTTTAGGCATAGACAAAGTTTTAACGCAAGTACTCGGTTGATATGACGAGACATTAGGTAGAACTAAGGCTGAGCAGGTTAAACTTGTCAGTAAATCACGTGACAATAAGTCAATATCAACCATTCCTTTAGCTAACTGATCGCTATTTCCTATTCCAGACACATGTGTACGAATTTTGCGTTTTGGAAGACGTAGGAGCTGAACTGCTTCCTCCGTTATCAAACTACCTTGAGCTGCCGGATCCAATAGCGCTCTTAAAGAAAATTGACCATTACTTGTAATTACAGAAAGGCGAATGGTATATAATATAACGTTATGAAATGAATGAGAATTCTGGACTGTAATCCGAGAATTGTCAGATTCTAATAAAACAATGTTAGAATTTTGAACTGAAACGTCATTATCAACATGCAAAACTGTATGATGTGGTTTCTTGCAGGTTCCGCATCTATATAAGGATTTGCAAAGATCGTGATTGTGACCAAGAGAAAAACAATTTCTGCAAATATTTCTATTCTCTAAAAACTCATCCTTTGCCTTCATTGGTAGTGCCAAAAATTTATAGCATTGAGAAAGATAATGATTTCTTTCACAAAATAAACATGAAATCGATTTAGATTTACTCACATTTCCGTTATGTACGTGCGTTTGTCTCCTATTCCTCGTCTGATTATTCTTTTGAACAGTTTCAGATGTGGAGGAAACAGAATCATTAATTGATTCTAAAGTTCTAAAGGTATTCTCAAGAAAAGAAAACCAATCTGATCTGTTTGGTACATCCGTTGAGGATTTTAGCGATTGTTCCCATTCCCTTCTTGTTTGTTGGTCAAGTTTCTGACAGAGTATAGGAATAAGTAAGGGATCCCATTCAGAAGTTCGAATTCCCAGATTTTCAAAAGAATTTATACATTCTTGTGTAATATCCAATAAAATTTTTATACTTTGAAAAGTCCCATCCGATTTTGGAACATTATAAAGCCTAATGGCAAGATTATCCACAATCTTTCGCCTATTGTGGTATCTTAACTCCAACATATTCCATGCCGAGTCATAGTTAGCCTCTGTAACAGATATAGATTTGATGAGAGATGCTGCTTCTCCCGACAACGTTCCCTTCAGATAGTAAAATTTCTGAATTTTGGAAAGAGAAGTATTGGAATGTACTAACGATAGATATATATCCCGGAACGGGATCCAATCTAAATATTGACCTGAGAATTCCGGTAAAGAAATCCTAGGTAAGCGCGCGTCCACACTTTTAATCGTTTCCGACCTGCTGTTAGTAAAAGCAAAAGTGCTACTAAGTGGTGAACGATTAGTATCATCCCTATGCATAATATCAAATAATTTGCCCTTAAAAGTGAAATATATGTCAGAAAATTCAAAGTAGCAATCTTCAACCATGTATGGAACATCATCCATATTCAAGGAAGTTTCACGTATTACTCGAGTGATTTCATCATGCTGATATTTGAATTGCTGAAAAAGTGAATCAAGTTCCTGCGTAAGGCTCTCAATATAACCTAGTGATTTTTCGGAATCATGTTTCAACGAAAACCTAGCATTGAGTTTATTCAATGTGGAAAGCAAATCACGTTGTGTAGCAATTAAAGACTGAAGATCACTCATGATTTAAATTTAGAAAACTCAACAAAACAAAAAAAAAAAAAAGTATTAGAGAATAAATTAAATATTTATTTTATCCAGAAATGGAATTCTAAAAATCAGGTTATGATGAAGAACAACTAAAGTAGAATTTGGTGTACAGAAGTACAATACCGTTAAATCCAAAGATTCAGATAAAGATTTAATAAAATATGTTACAATTGATATCTAACAAGAATGCTTGTCTAAACCAATGTGTGTTTGTACAGAAGTACGTAGTATTCTCCAGATCAAATTAAAATGTAATAATATTGAAAACGTTTCCGTATTATAATACAGAAGTATTGAAAAGTTTGAGGTTACTTTTCAACAATAACGTTGTACAGATGTACAATATAAGGCTCAACTATCAGAAATGATTCCAAATAAAATTAAAACACGCGTTTATGATAAACGAGCAATATTCTGGAGAACAATGATATGAAGATAAAAGAATACTCCAGACTTGCAATAAAGTGCAAGAACGTGTAGTAGTTTCAATTGAAATACGAGAAATTTAGATGTTTAAAATGTACAGATGTACAAAAAAAATATTATAAATAATAAAAAAAAAGTCGAAATCAGACCGCAAAACTTATGTAATCTCAGTCACAAGTAAACCAAAAATACACGAGGTCTTTTCTCCCTCTTCACTTAAAATACGAATAAATATTCACTAAATGATTAAAATTTCCAGACGAGAAAGGAGTTCCCGGGTTTCGGCACCAATGTTTATGATTTTTAGAATTTTAATATAATATCTTGAATTACCTTT
This sequence comes from Lucilia cuprina, assembly GCF_022045245.1. Classification (NCBI taxonomy): domain Eukaryota; kingdom Metazoa; phylum Arthropoda; class Insecta; order Diptera; family Calliphoridae; genus Lucilia; species Lucilia cuprina. The sequence goes on from NC_060950.1 coordinate 43,375,063, forward strand.
AAATTCGGAATGTAAATAAAGGCCTTCTAATAAAAAGGTTTCCCTTCTCTGTATATTAGATTTCTTTTTTACTTTACAAATTGTTTTACGGTCTTATTTATTCGAAGTTCAAAAATGAATAGAATGATTATTACAAAATTTTTAATTTGCATAGCAAGTGAAACAGATTATTGAAAAAAAGAAGAAATAATAACAATAACAACATAATGGTAAAAACAGTTAATTTTGAGTTACTCTTCATTATCATTACATTAGGTTGTTATTAACACATTACTAGTGTATAGTGAGAGCTAATTTTACATTGAGTAATTTTGTTATTCTTTTTAAATAGATATAAGAGAATATAAAAATATCCCAATATTATAAATAGTACAGTGGGTACTCGAATAATGTTATTAATGTTTATAACACTCTTCTTAATTATTAATTATTAATATTATTTATCTATTTTAAGTTATTTGAATAATTTCACAAAAAAAAAAAAATAGGAAAAGCAAATGGTTGAAGAAAAATTTAGTTTTCTGCAACAAGTGATCTTTATGGTATTAATTAAAAACAAGTAATATTTCTATATTCGCCTGTGCCGAATCTTATATACCCTTCACCAAGTATGTTTAAAAAAACAGTTTTTATTTATTTTGTATCTCTGCACACATGTCACACATAACATACACACAAATAAATATAAACTGTAGCAGAAATATTAACCGTTGTACTGTAATACCACCGTCAAACTGTATTACCACCCTCAAACAAATATCAGCTGTATTACCAACATATTACTGATTTATCTCCTTGTTCTTTTTATACCAACTTACCTTCGTGAGAACAAAACAGCATGCAAACATACAAAAAAATTACACAGCTGAATAAAACCAAATACATCTCCACACGCACATGTACATCTTTATCAAATTCACAGTGTTGTTGTTGCTTTTTTAACAAAGCATGAAAAAAAAATAGTCTTTTTCGATGAATTTTTCAGAGGTTGTCTCGGATTTTTGCTCATATCTCCGTTATTTATAGACCGATTTTGCTGATTTTAAATAGGGATCTTCTCGAAAGTATGTCTAACTGAATTATTGAAGATTCGGATCTCGCCGATATCTGGGGACCTCTAAAAACTGATTTCAACAGACAGACAGACAGACGGACATGGCTTAATGGACTCCGCTATCTAAAAGGATCCAGAATATATATACTTTACAGGGTCGGAAAATTATATTATAGAAATTACAAACAGAATGACAAACTTATATATACTCTTCTCACGAAAGTGAAGGGTATAACATGTAGGAAAGTATAGAAGTATATGGCCGACCATGAGTATATTTTTGAAATTTTTATTTTTTATAAAGAAACTTTTATGCTGAATATTACCATAATTCCAAAATATTTAAGCAATTTATTAATAAAAAACTAACATTTTTAAATGAGGTCAAATATGTACCGGTCCTCGGTTAATCTGGGAAAAGGATATATTTTTAAATAACTGTTAGTTTTGTTGAGTTTCATTGAGATATAAATGGTTACATGTCAATTTTAGACGTTTAAGACATTTTTTAAGGGGGTTTGTATGGGGGCTAGGGTCAAATAAGCGCCGATCCTTACGAAAATCTGCGGTGTCATTTATACTTATATAAAACTTATTTGTGCCATTTTAATCGACTCAAAAAAATATTCTGAATGGATCGGTATACTTTAAGGTGGGTATTGGACCAATATCTTTGTATGTTACAAACATCAGCACATCCCCACTATAGTGGTGTAGGGTATAATAAAACAAAACAGTGAAACTATTTAAGTGAGGGGTAGTGTAAATCCCACCCCGAAATTGTATAAGGATTGGTCCATATTTGACTCTAACCGTAATATAACACCTGTTTTTACGCCCTACACCACCAGAGTGGGGAGGGTATTATGCATTTGTGCCAATGTTTGTTATACCTATTTACCTATGTCCGTCTGTGTGTCCATGTAAACTTTATACACACTATACAATTCGCAATTTTTGACAACGATGTGTTAAAAAAACAGTCAGTACCTAAAAGTCTTCTTTTACATACATGAAGCATGGATGCGAATAAGGGCGTAAAGACCACCTTTTCAAAATCGCGTTTTTTCGCATAATTATATTAAACTAACCTTTTTACATCTATTCATAAAAAAATAAATTGAAATATATAAATTTTTCGCTAAAATAGATAGTTTTAAAAGCACGATTTTTAAATACTATTTATTTTTTTGGGTAAAAAATATTAGCAATTTAATGTATTTTTCTGTAAAAAATCGTATAAATTCTAATTCTAATTGCACCAAATTTGCAGAATGGTTGGAAAACATTTCAAATTTATTAATTTTTTAATTATATTGCAATAAAGATTATTATTGAATGAATTATTTAAGTATGAAAGTGTGGACAAGAAGGGCGTATATCCATATCTATAGTTATATTTTAAAAAATTATTATATCTTGTTATTTTCGGATTATTTTAGTTAAAAAGGTCCTATCCAATTTGATAATGAACTAAGATAATAATGTGGTTCGCTGATTTTGACAATAACGCAATAAGGTGCGATTTAAAGATTTTTCTAAGTACAATTTTTACTATGTTATTGTTATTATACTATTTTTATATGCATATTACTATAATTGATTGATTAATATACCAAAAAAAATCTGAAAAAAAGTATGTATGTATAAAAATACTAAAAAATATATATTTTTTTGGTTTGTTTTAATTACCTTTAAGGATAATTAAGGATGTTCTTGAAACTTTAGCAAATAATGCTCTAGACTGTTATGTTGAGGCTGTCCAAGTTTTATATAATAAAATAATTAAGAAGTATATAAAACCCAAAAGATCCCTCTTAATGATTCTCATCTCACTGAATCTACATACATAATTTCATGTTCCTAGGTTCAATATTATATAATATTCAAAAAGTACCTTTTGAAAAACGAAAAAGTACCCAAAAGAAACCTTTTATGGATACTCACCTAATTCAGACTCTAGATACTTAATCACCCTTATTATGTATGTCGTTGTCGACACAAAGTCGCGTCGACGACTTAAAAATTGTATTTGCATTGTAGTATCGATAACAATTTACTGCTGTTGACAACGATTTGCAATTTTGTAAGGCGCTTTAAAGTCAATGTCGTGTTGGATCGACTTCGTTTCAGTCGACACGGGATTTCGCGACGACTCTTACAAAAATTTAAAATTGGTGTCGGTAAATTTAATAAAATAAAGTTTAAATTTATTAAAAATGGAGAAAAAATAAAAATTACCAACGGAAAGCAATTTGAAACCCTAATGACGGAACTGGAAAAAATCCATGCTTGACAAAGGGGTTTAGTAGAGGCACAAATATATGTCATTGTCGACACAAAGTCGCGTCGACAACTTAAAAATTGTATTTGCATTGTAGTTATCGAAAACAATTGACTGCTGTTGACAATGATTTGCAATTTTGTAAGGTGCTTTAAAGTCAATGTCGTGTTGAATCGACTTCGTTTCTGTCGACACGGGATTTGGCGACGACTCTTATAAAAATTTAAAATTGGTGTCGGTAAATTTAATTAAATAAAGTTTGAATTTATTAAAAATGGAGAAAAAAATAAAAATTACCAACGGAAAGCAATTTGAAACCCTAATGTTGGAACTGGAAAAAATCCATGCTTGACAAAGGGGTTTAGTAGAGGCACAAATCCAACTGATTTTAAAAACGATTGGGAACAAATCGCAGTTAAGCTGAACTCTATTGGGCCACCTATTAGCGATGGTTGGCAAAAGGTATTCAATAAATTTATTTTATTTAATTTTTTTCATGCGCAATATATTTTTAGGTGTGGAGAGATTTTAAATGTAAAGTGAAAAATAAATTTTCTCAGAATAAAGCCGAAGGCGGCGGAACGTTTAAACAATTTTCACTATCACCATTGGAAGAAGCTGCAGCTAACCTAATGCAGTTCCAAAAACAATTAAATCCCGAAGGTGAAGTACATGGAATTCAAAATACATGTGAAGAAATCGAAAACTTGGTGGAAAATTTTTTGGATGAAGAAGAAATTTTGCCATCAACTTCAAATATTAATAACAATCCCAATCAACAAACACCTAATACAAAGAAAAAAATTAAAATTCATAAGAATATTGAACACCAGGAATTATTGGAAAAACACACCGACATGCAAAAAAAATATATATTCAGTGAAATCTCTAATACTATGACCGATGTAAAAAATGCCATGAAAGAATCAAGTCGGTATCAGCGAAAGCTGTGGGAGATTGAACAAAAAAATTAAAATGATGGAAAGGCAACACCAAAGGGATGAGCAATTATTTGAAATGAAACTAAAGAAGATTAAAATGGAAATAAAAACAAAAGAATTGGAGGTCTTAGAAAAGCAATGTATGTAATACTTAATGTATTTTAATTATTTTTAATATACATTATAATTAAAAAGACTGAATTTAATTTACAGAAAACTTGCTTTTATTTGTTCTCTTATCTCTGAAGCTTCAGTATTTTGTGAATTTTCGGTGTGATCAACTTCAAAATTATTACTCATATTTTCAGAATTATTTAAAATCCCCGAGTCGTTTCCAATATCAGTGTGATATTCTATACATACGTTATGAAATGCCGCACAAACGTTTACAATTTTTGTTGCTTTTTCAGGTTTATAATGAAGCTGGCGAGCTTCAAGTAAACAGCGAAAACGAACACCAATTGTTCTTTCTACAATATTTCTGGCCTTAACATGTTTGTTGTTTTTATAAAATCCAATAAGAATATTATTCACAATATGACTTTTTTTAATATTACCTAAAAGCCAACAATTTCTCTCACCAGCATCGTAACGTTGACGAAGAACTTGTTTCACACTGCTAATATTCCCAATTAGGGAATCATTAGATGATCCAGCATATCGAGCATCTAAAAATCTAATTCTCATTTTGTGATCACAAATCTAAAAGAATTATAAATATTATCAATTATTATGAAAATGTCAAAATTTATCTTACTATCATGGCGTTTAGGCTAAAAAATCCTTTCCTATTGTAATAAAGATTTTGACACTCTTTTCTAGGAGCTAAAATTTTAATGTGCGTTTCATCTACGTAGCCAATAACTCCCGGAAATCCAGTTTTCTCAAAAAACTCTAATTTAGCTTCAGCCTTTTCTTCTTCTGTCATCTCAAATTTAATAAATAGTGGACATATGAGCCTTTGCAAAACGTCTAAAGTCTCTTCCAAAACTAAAGAAGTTGTGGATTGTGATATTCCAAGATTGAAGTCATTGCCAACACTTAACTGGTACGATCCTTGCGCCAAAAACCGCAATGTCGTTGCAAGTTTTACCGTGTTGGATGTAAAGGTTGATCGTATTCCACACTTCATTAAGGGCTCTATTTTTTCCAAAACAAATTTAAACGATTTATTTAAGCGAAAATATTCAACAAATCTGTAATAAAATAAAATTTAAGTACCTTTTTCGATTTTGGAAATACTCACCAGCTTATAAGAAAATGTTGATTACGTACTTAAAGATTTCCGACATTTGCCTCAAGATTTTTCTTTGAAGCTTAAGGTTTTTTTATTTTCTTCACGTCACTTGAACTTTCACTTTCCGACATAAAAAAACATTTTTGATACAGATAAAATTCAAATGAAATGCAACAAATGTCACGAAATTAATAGAGATGATAATTATTTAATTTAAATTATCGATAACATGTCGACATCAACGCAACAGCCTTAGAAAATACAGAAATAGCGTCGACGTGATGTCGATGTCGACTTGAAGTGACAACGACTACTAATTGATAACGTCGTCGACAACGACATACATGTGAATTTCATGTTCCGATGTTCAATATTATAGAATATTCAAAAAATACCTTTTGGAAAACGAACAAGTTAGAGTGCTATATTCGGCTGAACCGAATCTACCAACTACTTTTATATTAATACTTTTCTAATTGATCAAATATTTGTAGAACATTATTATTACATCAAAAGCTAAACAAAAAGAACAACAACGCTAAACGAAATAAACCACAAAATACACAAGGCATCTAAACCAACAGACATCTAAACATACATAACGATAAACACAGAAAACCAAAAACAAAAATAACAACGCAATGACGCCAACAGCATCCAAACATGCAAAAAAAAAAAAAAATACACAGCTGAATAAAACCAAATACATCTACACACACACGTGTACATCTTTTTCTAATATACAGTTTTGTTGTTACTTTTTGATGAAATTTTCAGAGGTTGTCTCGGATTTTTCTCATATATCCGTTATTTACCGACCGATTTTGCTGATTTTAAATAGCGATCTTCTCGAAAGCATGTCTAATAGAATTATTGAAGATTCGGATCTCGCCGATATCTGGGGTGCTCTAAAAACTGATTTCAACAGACAGACGGACATGGCTTAATCGACTCCGCTACCTATAAGGATCCAGAATATATATTTTTTAAAGGATCGGAAAATTATATTATAGAAATTACAAACGGAATGACAAACTTATATATACCCTTCTCACGAAGGTGAAGGGTATAAAAATAGTATTTATGCCAAATATTTTATGGGTATCACTATTTAGTAATGAGTTATGTGCCTTTAAGTATTTTTCTAAAAGGGGACCTTGTATGTGAGCTATGATTAATTATGGACCATCGGAAGAAAATTTCACAATATTATTTCTCTGTATATGAGCAGATGAGCCAACCATTATATACATAATAATTTAGTAATGACTTAAACGCACATAAGTTATTTTCGGGAGGGGACTTTGTATGGGAGCTATGACTAGTTATCGACCGATCGAACATTTATTTCTCTGTATATGAGCAATACTTATACCAATTTTTATATGGATATCTTAATTAATTAATGAGTTAAGTGCGTTTAAGTGATTTTCGGGAGGGGACCTTGTATGGGAGCAATGACCAATTACAAAATTCACAGTAATATTTTCTGCATATGAGCAATACTTGTACCAAATTTTATAAGGATATCTTAATTAAGTAATGAGTTATACGCGTTTAAGTGATTTTCGGGAGCGGACCTTGTATGGGAGCTATGACCAAATATTGACCAATCAGAAAAATCTTCCACAGTAATATTTATATGCATAAGACCAATACTTATACCAAATTTTATATCGATATCTTAATTTAGTAATGAGTTATGCAAGTTAAAGTGATTTTCGGGAGGGGACTTTGTATGGGTGATTTGACCAATTTTGGATATCTTAATTAAGTCGGGAGGGGACCTTGTATGGGAGCTATGACCAATTATGAACCAATACAAAAATACTTTAATGGTAATATTTCTGTATATAAGAGCAATACTTGTACCAAATTTTATATGGATATCTTAATTTAGTAATAATTTATACGCGTTTAAGTGATTTTCGGGAGGGGACGTTGTATAGGAGCTATGTCCAATTACGGACCGATCCAGAAAATTTTTTCTCCGAATGAATTCTATTGACATAAGATATTAATATGTAAAATTTTGTGAAGATATCGACATTGCGACGGAAGTTATTAACAAAAAAACAATTTTCCGGGAATATGTACTTTTGTATGGGAGGTATATGAAATTGTGAACTGATTCTGGCGATTTTCCGCGGAGATGAAGCTCTTGTGTAGAAACGAATGTATTGTCTTCTTGCATAGTTTCCGAGAAAATTACATCAGAATGTGTAAAAAGTACTTACTTTTTTGGAGGTTGTTCCAAATTTTGATTCTTAACTTTTCCCGATGTGAACCGATTTTGCTCATTTTCAATACTAAGCAACTTAGTGAACTTGGTTAAATCCTATTGCTTCGTTTTATCGTGAGCGTGTTTTACACAAACAGATGGACATAGCTAAATCGACTCAGAATTTGATAAGAATATATACTTTGTTCCCTTTAATGGTTTTTCATCTAATTCCGAACTTACATACTTAAATTCATAAATTCACAGTACTGCAGTATCAAAATACACGTACATTATTGTGAAAATATTAAACAAGCATGTGTAGGATGCTTGTTAACATTTTGCTTAATTTAGAAACGAATTTTACTAGTCTCGCTCGTTGGCAGTTGTGTAGTGTTTGATATAATTAAGCAAAAACATCTCGAAATCTCGAGTGACCAGTGTGATCAGTTCGAACTTTTGCGTACAAACATCAACTGCTTTTTGAACTTCGGCAGCACTACAAACAGTATTCATAAAATAAACGAGTGACTTGTAAGTAATTTTTTACGCACTCGAGAAGATGTCTACTTCATTCTTAATTTTATGTTGCTAGGTTCAATATTATAGATTATCAAAAAAGTACCAAAAAGTTTCCTTTTATGGGTTCTCATCTAATTCCGAATCTACATACTTAATTTCATGTTCCTAGGTTAAAAATAATAGAATATTTGAAAAACGAAAAAGTACCGAAAAGTTCCCTTTTAGAGGTTCTCACCTAAAATCGACTTTATTCAGGGTTTAATATTATAGAAAATTCAAAAAGTACCTTTTGAAAAACGAAAAAGTACCAAAAAGTTCTTTTATGGCATCTAACTTAGACCAGGCACCACATACTTAATTTCATGTTTCCAAAAAAGCCAATAAAAACATATTAGTGCAGCATTCGCTCTACTACTCTTGCTCTGCCTTGTTTTATAATTAAGAGTACAATAACAAAATATATCGTATGATTATGTATTTTGTTTGTGACAAAATGCCATCCTATGGCGTATAGCTTTTTTCTAAAAGTTATATCGTACATCTCGCTGCTTATCCATCTGTTCCTTAGCATTAAGTTGATCGAGTTACGGAGCACCCGGCACCCTGGTTTTAATAAGAGTATCATTGTGCACATTATTGAAAGCGCCTTCCTCCAGTGGAGAATCAAAAGATAAGTAAAAAGATGCATAAAATACATGTTCTCGGTCGAAGCCCTGTATAAATGTAAAAAAAGTTTAAAATTTACCTATTTTAATTCAGAATCCTTGTTGCGAATCGCCCAAGGTTCTTGGATTAAAGGTATATGTGACTGTGTTAATCTTAGCCATCATGGCAGTACTGATTAATGTACTGCCCAATAAAACAATACACATTGTCGAATTTTCGTATATCATAAATTCTATGGGAAATCAATTAAGAATTAACCGATGGTCTTCAGATTTCTTTTTGTTGTAAACACATACTTCATTAGACACGTAAGACATAAACGGGACTTTTATGGCGATTTTAATTTGTTCTAAAACTACAAAAAATCAAAAAGGTATACAATTATATATTTTCACAAGCTATACCCAGTGTGCTTCGCTACCCTCATCGTAATGGAATAAAATAAATATCATTATTGTAAATGTATATATATCTGCAATATCAAAAATTCCCCCTTTAGAGAACTCTTTAAGTTTGATTTTATACATTTTCATTAAATCAGGATGACGCATGTTTAATTTTCAACCAGAAACCAAAAAAATCACATAAAGATTTTTATACAATCAAGAAGCTACATGTCCAATTTAATGTTTTTAGGTTCAATATTATAGAAAATTCGAAAAGTATTAGTAAAGGAACAAAAAAGTACCAGAGTATGCTTTTTCAATTTTCTTTCAATTGGGATACTGCGTGTTTAATTTTATGTTTATATATTCAATATTTTAGAAAGCTCTAAAAGTACCAGTACCAGTGAAGTACGAAAAAGTACCAAAGGACCTATTTTATTTAATTTCATGTTCCTAAGTTCAATATTATAGAAAATTCAAAAAGTACCAGAAAATATTCCAGTTTAAATTTTCATGCACTCAAGTCCCTGATTGCTTTTATAGATTCTAATTAACTCCGGGCTCCACATGCTTAATTTCATGTTTCTAGGATCAATATTATACAAAACACAAAAAGTACCTTTTGAAGAACGAAAAAGTACCAAAAAGTGCCCTTTTATAGGTTCACACTTAATCCACGCTCTAAACGCTTTATTTCATGTTTCTAGGTTCAATATTATAGAAAATTCAAAATGTACCTTTTAAAGAACGGAAAAGTACCAAAAAGTCCCCTTTTATAGGTCCTCCCTTAATCCGGGCTCTACATGCTTAATTTCACGTTTCTAGGTTCAATATTATACAAAAATCCAAAAAGTACCTTTTGAAGAACGAAAGATTTCAAAAAGTTCCCTTTTATATGTTCTCACTTAATCGAGGCTCTACATACTTAATTTCATGTTTCTAGGTTCAATATTATAAAAAATTCAAAAAGTACCTTTTGATGAACGAAAAGTCCCCTTTTATAGATTTTAATTTACTCCGGGCTCTACATGCTTAATTTCATGCTTCTAGGTTAAATTTTATAGAAAACTCAAAAAGTACCTTTTGTAGAACGAAGCAGTACCGAAAAGTCTCCTTTTATAGATTCTCATTTACTCCGGGCTCTACATGCTTAATTTCATGTTTCTAGGTTCAATATTATACAGAAATCCAAAAAGTACCTTTTATAGGTTCTCACTTAACCCATCCTCTACATACATAATTTCATGTTTCTAGGTTCAATATTATAGGAAATTCAAAAAGTACCTTTTGAAGAACGAAAAAGTACCAAAAAGTTCCCTTTTATAGATTCTCATTTACTCCAGGCTCTACATACTTAATTTCGTGTTTCTAGGTTCAATATTATAGGAAATTCAAAAAGTACCTTTTGAAGAACGAAAAAGTACCAAAAAGTCCCCTTTTATAGTTTCTCATTTACTCCGGGCTCTACATGCTTAATTTCATTTTTCTAGATTAAATTTTATAGAAAACTCAAAAAGTACCTTTGTAGAACGAAAAAGTACCAAAAAATCCGCTTTTATAGATTCTCATTTACTACGTGCTCTACATGCTTAATTTCATGTTTTTAGGTTCAATATTATAGAAAATTCAAAAAATACCAGTCGAAGTACGAAAAAGTACCAAAAAGTCCCCTTTTATAGATTCTCACTTACTCCGGGCTCTACATGCTTAATTTCATGCTTCTAGGTTTAATTTTAAAGAAAACTCAAGAAAATACCTGTGTAGAACGAAAAAGTACCAAAAAGTCTCTTTATTATTAGTTTCATGTTTCTACCAGATGGAGAATGAAAAAGTACCAAAAAATATCACTTGGTACCGGGTTTCCAAATAACACCTCATTAGCATATTTAGTGTTTCTAAATCTAAAAATTTAATCTAAATTGGATCATTGTGTTTGAATAAAATCAAATTTCCAGTTTTTACCCCTTTTGGTACTTTTTTTCTACCCATAAACGAAATAAAAATTCTATTCCAAAAAGTTGCAACATCGTAGTGGGAGCCCGTTATTACGTATTTATATGTATAAGTTAATAAACCAAAATCAATGTTTTATGAAAAAAGTACCAAAAATAGGTACAATTTTCACCCCTTAAACATCCGAATAACCAAAAAGTACTAAATTTATATTTTTATTTTTTCGTCAAGTTATGAAGGAGTCAAAAATATTGTTTGAATGTTCACTGGTTTAAAAGATACATGGGGTGCAAAAAAAGTACCAAAATACAGTTTTTACCCGTTTATTCCCTAAAGGGGCCGAAATTGAAAAAAGTACCAGACACCTGTCCGCTTATTTTTTAAATGAACGACGATAAGCTTTAAACTATTTTTGTATCTTTTCTAGTTTAGGAGATATGAGGTTACCGGTTTTACCCGTTTTTACCCTTTTTTACCCCCTAAACTTTCGAATTTTCAAAAATCCCTTCTTAGTGGATCTATTTGGTGGGAGACCAACCCCCTGTCCAAATTTCAGCTCTTTAGCTTTAACCGTTTAGGCTGTGCGATGATGAATCAGTCAATCAATCAGTCAGTCAGTAACGTTAGAATTTTATATATATAGATAACTTTGAGATTTTCGGATTTTGTTGATTTAAAAGACAATCTAATACTATGGCTGTGCTCTTCCATTCTAATATAATTTTTATATTAAAAAGTTTAAAATTGTGCATTTTTTATGAATTTCGTCGAATTTTATTAAAACCCTATTCTTCATTAGCATGCACCTCTTGCAAAGAAATTAAATTGGTCAATTTTATGGACTAACTTTAAGAAATATTATTATGGACTAACTTTAAGACATAATATTATGGACTAACTTTAAGAAATAATCAAAACGTCGTCTTTAGTGTGATGTAGGGTGTTTTTAGACTGCATTGAAATTAACAATAATCGATAATATTTAGCGATTATTTAAGAATTAGCATAAAGTGCTGAAAGTTGTGTTATAAAAACTTTTTCAGAAAAATGAAATTTCCAAGTGTTTTAATTTTTTAAAATTATTTTTAAATGTAAATATTGGTCCAACCCAACAAACACAAAGAGTTTATTTAAAATTAAGAATAATTTTAAATGAAGATCTTTCATAAACTGATCAACTGAAATTTAATAAAAATGGCTAATTCAAACCATTATGTTATAAAAATAATGAATTATAATAGCAACAAAAATATTAAAACTTTTTGTTTGTGTTTGTTGGGTATAATATTTTTTAACTAATACATTCTCACGACTTAGGATTTTGACAGCAGACTTAGGTTCTGTCATACTCAGATTCGCTTCTATGTATATATTCTATGTTTTCCGTGACTTTTTACCTCTAATTATGTAAAGGAGAAGCTATGTGCCAATTTTCATTTCGCTATCTGAAATTCCCCAGTTTGCTAATTTGTTTGCCTAATGTAATACATCATGAATTTTAACTCACAATAAAAATATGTAATCCATATTTTCGCCCAGTTATTATATTGATTAGAAATAAATTAAGAATGATAAAGATAATCATTCATGAATTCTTTGATTTATCTCTTACATATCGATAAATAAATAAAACTTAGCCATTGAATTTATTCTTAATTATTGTTTTGTGAGATGTGGTTATTTTGATCTATCGTGGATCAATGATGAATCTAGACCATTGACGAGCAGAATTGCGATTCGAATGCTCGCGTGTAGTCCAAAAATTATGCTGACGCTTCGTTGCTGCACTAAAAGCTGCGTGTATTGGTGTGTCTGTGTTTTAGTAAAATAAAAACTTGTTTGTTGTTTGTAATTTTTGAATGCATGTTATGTTTTCTTTTAATACACAAAATATTTGATATTATTTGGGAAAATTATTTTTAAAGAAAATATGAATGGTCAAAAATAATTGTTTAATTATGTTAAATATGCTTAAAAAATATTTAGTTTTTTCATGAGATTACTTTATATATTTCTACGCTTTTTCAATAAATTATTAAAAAATTATTTTATTAAAAAAATATTTTATTTTGCAAAATATTTTATTTTGTTATGCATAACTTTTTACAGTGTGCTACTACTAAATGTTGACTTGAATACGGTTCTTTGTTACTTAACGCATACAAATATTTACTTGATAGTATGTGTCTGCCCACTACTGGTCTAGACTATTCTCATTTTATCAAATTTCGTCAACTGCTTTTTAATTAATGTTAAAAAAATTATATTTTTCAATTTTAGATTATTGGATTACTTAATGCATTTACACCTCAACGTAACTTGGATGATTTTCAAGATGTTTATCTCGTAATGGAACTAATGGACGCTAATTTATGTCAAGTAATTCAAATGGATCTCGACCATGATAGAATGTCATACCTACTTTACCAAATGCTCTGTGGTATAAAACATCTTCATTCTGCTGGAATAATTCATAGGGTAAGATTAAAAAATTGAAAATTGTATTTCATAAATTAAAAACAAAAATAAATAAATATGTTTTTTTACACGGATTAAAACTATTTTTTACAAGGATTAAAAAGTTAAAGTTTTACATAAAATGCATTTTTAGGCAGTTATGTTTAGTCTCATACATACAGAGTGGGAGATTATAAAAAGAACGAACAAAAATGAAAGTACTTTCATTAACTTATTCAACAGAAAACAAGAAAAATCTGAAATCGCGTTTGTAATATTGTTGATCAGCATCGAGTAATTGAAGGTCTTGGATAAATCCGGGGCTGAAGACCTTTTGCGGCCTGTGCTATGCGCTTCTCTGAATCCTAAAATTTTAAAATATTTGTTACGGGTGATAAAATAAGGAGATAGTACGGTAGGATTCTCCTTGATATCGAGTTTTGTCTGCTTTTAGAATAGGGATTACCCAAACTACCTTTCAGATATATGGAATCAAAAAATTTGAATAAAGTGTTCCAGAAGGCTTCTGATGGTTTTGATTTTAAAATGTTGTCTGCATAACTTTTTTGGTGCGGTCCTGTATGGTGAGGTGTTCAATTGCGTTGGACATTTTTTTACATCTGTATGCTACAAAATACTAACGCAATAGCAGAGGTTTTGATTCACGAAAACATGACATTGTGCCCCTTTACTAGGAAGACCTTCGTTTCCTTGTGCAGGTGATGTTCCGAGGTAATTTATAGGCAGCCCATTAAAGTTTTTAGGGCGGAATTTTGGAAGCTTTGAATGTTTCTCCAATGTATATCACTGAGCGAATATGACCACACTGGGCAGTATAATGAAGCACTGACCGACCAATCGTTTTATATGTAGCTTGATTGCAGTGGCGTGAATTAAGGAAGTAAAGAGGCTATAAAATTTGACGATCAAGATTTTTGGGTGGTGCACGGTTGGAATTTGAACTCCATATAAGTGGATTAAAAATCATAGTATTTTCATTTTTTTATAGTCGTCATTTTTAGCTTATACAAAAACACATTTAAATAAGTAAGAGTTCTATATTCGGCTGCGCCGAATATTTTATACCCTTCACCATGGCGTCTTAAAAGAAACAGTCAGTACCAAAAAGACCTCTTTTGCATCACTTTCTCAGTGGCCTCCGGTAGGTTAGTGGTTAGTGTTCTAGTCTGATAGACCGAAGGAGGTGGTGTTCGATTCCCACCCGTGGCACTGGTTAAAGAGCGCACAACAGGTCCGATAGAGGCCTAGGTGTATTTCTTCGGATTTGATGTGTATACATCCTCCTTTCAAACTAACTAACATCACTTTCTTCATCATGCTTGAATTCATGTTTCCAGATTAAATATTATAGAAAATTGAAAAGAGTACCTTTTGAAAAACGAAAAAGTAGCCAAAAGTTCCCTTTTTTGGGTTCTCATCTAATTCCGAATCTACATACTTAATTTCATGTTTCTAGGTTCAATTTTACAGAATATTCTAAAAGTACCATTTGAAAAACGAAAAAGTACCAAAAAGTTCCCTTTTATGGGTTCTCATTTCATTCAGACTCTACATACCTAATTTCATATAGGTTCAATATTAGAAAAAATTCCAAAAGTACGAAAAAGTTCATTTTTATGGCTTCTTACTTAAACCAGGCTCCACATAAATAGTTTCATGTTTCTAGCCAATAACAACACACTACTGCTCTGCTACTCTTGCTCTGCTTTTTTTTTAAACAAGAGTACAATAACAAAATTTACCGTATGATTATGTACTTTGTTTTTGTTTTTTGCAATTTCTGCATGAATAAAAAATCTAAATTTTTTATGAAATTTTCAGAGGATGTCTCGGATTTTTGCTCATATCTTCGGTATTTATGGACCGATTTTGATGATTCTAAATAGCGATGTTCTCGAAAGTATGTCTAACAGAATTATTGAAGATTCGGATCTCGCCGATATCTGGGTTTTGCCAACCAGCAATACTGTAAAAAATATTCCGTAAGAAAATTACGGAATTTCTATAAGATTGCATGAAATAGTTTTGAACATATTGTTCTGAGATCAAGATTTTCAATCGCTGCACGATGGGGTAAATTTCACAAAAGTGACGATTAATTGGTTTTGTAAAATCATTTGTTTTATAAAATTGGGTACCGAATAAAACTAGACAAAATTATGTATCACTAACACTAAAAATTTTTTTGTAAACATTACTGATGGTTATACCCCCCATCAAAAAAGATATATTGAAGTATATTGATTCTGTCATTCCGTTTTTAATACATCGAAATATTATTCATAAACCTACAAAAGTATATATATTCTGGGTCCTATTAAATTCTATTGAAAGCACGATAGAGTCCGAACGGAAAGAGCCAGAGAGAAATTTTACACAAATATTCCTGAAATAATTTGCTTAGAGTTTGCAAACTAATGGTTTTCATAACAAACCTATTTTAAATGCCAAAACTTAAAGAGTTTGTTGGAAATTCTTTTATATTTCTAAGATACCGTTAGCAACATTATTTTCATTATATTAATTACTAACATTCTAGTTCATTATCATGTAAATATTAAGGTAGTAAAATTTTAATTCCATTTGACAGTACTAACAACTCATTTACAATACTAATAATTCAATAGTAATTAGTTTAATACAAAATTAAAAAATACAATTCATTACTTAATACTAAAAATTCAATAATAAAATTCATTATATGTATATAATATGTATATTAAAGTGCTCCAAGCTTGTATGAATGAAAAAAATTATCCTACAGGCCGTCCCCCTCCCTAGAATTTTTCTATGGTTTATAAAAATAAGTTATGCAAAAAATTAGGTCAATAGGAAGTCGTTAACTGGTGCCGCAACGGCTCTGAAGTTTGAAGATGCATTTACAAGGGGAAAATATGTAATTTTTTCAGTTTTCACAAAAGTTTTGTCATTAAACAATTTGTTTTGCATTTTATTGTCAAAGAATCGTAATGTACGCAGAATTAGCGTTAAAAAAGATAAAAAACACAAAAATTGGTTGAAAAATGTAAAAGTTATTAAAAATTCTCCAGGCCATTAATTCAGCTTAAATTTAGGCATTAAACCTTTTTGAATATGGTGTCAATTTCAACCAAAGTATTTTTTCAGTAATACTTTTTGTAATCGATGTAAATTTGGTATTAAAAACTAAGATATCATAATTTATATTTGTGATATAATTTTCCAGTTTTATTTTTATTTTAAAATATTTAATGCAAATAATATTTAAATACATTTTTTAGATTTCATTATTTTTATTTATATTATATTTTTTATAATACTCAATTGTTTTTTTTATCAATTTGCTGAATTAATGGGATTGCAAACGGGTTTTATTGAAATATGTCCAAATTGGCATGTTTTTAAAACATCGGGGTCATTTTGACCCCAAGGCCGTTTAAGGGTTAATTTATTTTTCACTATTATTGTAAATATCGGTTATTAATAAATAAAGTTTAAGTTTTTTTAAGTTTTATGATAATCTACCTAAAAATAGAAATAATTTCGACTAGTTTCCATCAAAAATTGCAAATATTAAAAAATTTGAGCTTTGACTTTTATAGTTTATGGGTTAATGGCGTCCAAATTGCATAAAACTCTTGATTTTTATTTAGAAATATGTGGACTAATAAATTTACAAAAGGTTCAATTTAAAATATACAACAATATAATAAAAACAGTATAAATCAAGTATGAATGTATAGTCGGGCGAAGCCGACCATATGATACCCTACACCAGTCAGTATGTATGTTAAAAATTGGGATTATTTAAAAAAATAAAGCATTTGGTTTGTTTTTTTAACTTTATTTCGGAATATTTTTACTTTTTTTTGGCAAAAAAGAGATTTTTTTAAGAGGGCTTAAAGGGGAGTAGGGCAAAATATGGCCCTATCCTTAAAAATGTTGGTAGGAGCAGTTAAGTCTTCTTCGATATTATTTATGTAGAATTTAAAAGTGTTATTAGTGTTTGTAAGTGAATTTTGACCTTTAAGTCATTTTCTGAAGGGGAGTTTGTATGGGGAATAGGGTCAAATGAAGCCCGATCATTACAAAAATCGGAAGTGTCATTTAAAGTTCTATAAAACTAAGTTTTGTCGACTTTTGTTAACATAATAGATCATTTAAATTAATTATAAGCCAAAAGGCCCTATTTGGGGGGTACGGTTGTATTGGGCCTGTCGAAATAATGGACCGATTTTAACCATTTTCAATAGGCTTCGTCCTTGGGCCAAAAGAAGCGTGTGTGCCAAATTTCATCCAATTATCTTGAAAATTGCGGACTGTACCTTGCGCACAAGGTTTACATGGACAGCCAGCCAGCCAGACGGACGGACATAGCTTAATCGACTCAGAAAATGATTCTAAGCCGATTGGTATACTTTAAGGTGGGTATAGGACAAATATTTTTATATGTTACAAACTTCAGCACAAACCCTCTCCACTAAAGTGGTGTAGGGTATAAAAATTGCAAAATATTACATAAAAATGGGGTTTTCTCGAAATCCGCTGAATTCAAATTGCAGGTACAGGCAAACTATAAGAGGTATTGACCTATTTTTTACTGTTTTATTCCCTTATCTGTTGTCCATAAATCCCTATGAGTTCCCCCAAAAATATAAAATTTGAATTTTGAAACGACCGTTAAAAATATCAAAATTTTTCGACCATAGCTGAGAACAGGTTTACGTTATTCTATAAGGACAAAAACTCATATTCAAGAAACTACAGATGTATTTTAAGTAATACAATTGTTTTTTTTAGAATATTTTCAAAAATATGTTTATTTTTTTATCACATTTTGAATTCAAGTGCTCTGAGACACGACAATGGTCTCGGGAATTTTTAATAACTTTTAAATTTTTCAACCAATTTTTGTGTTTTTTATCTTTTTGTAACGCTAATTCTGTGTACATTACGATTCTTTGACAATAAAATACAAAACAAATTATTTAATGACAAAACTTTTATGAAAACTGAAAAAAATGCATATTTTTCCCTTGTAAATGCATCTTCAAACTTCAGAGCCGTTTCGGCACCAGTTAACGTAGTCCTATTGACCTAATTTTTTGCACGACTTATTTTTATAACCCGTAGAACAATTTTAGGCAGGGGGGACGATCAAAATTCGAAACTTAGTTTTTTGTAGCACTCTTATGTATATACATAAGGAGTGAGATCGAAAAATTCTTAACATACATATATGTTTATAAAAAAGAAACCACTAAACTTACAGCTTTATTTTTTTTATTTGATTCAAATTATTATTACAATTTACAAAAAAAAAAAATATTTTTATAGTTTTAATCACTAGTGATGAAATTTTGAACCCTTTTCGGAAACCCTTCCATTAACGTTTTTATAGTGCTTTCTGTCACTTTGCTCGAACATGTAGGCCATCTCCGTTTAAAATCTACCACACTTTTGGACACCTTTTTTGTACTCTTCAATTCTCTTTTAACAAGAGCCCAATATCTCTCCACTGGCCTTAGCTCCGGGCAGTTTGGAGGATTTGCCTCTCTTGGTACAAATACCACATTATTGTTCTTGTACCACTCAAGGGCTTGTTTACCATAGTGACAGGATGCCAAGTCAGGCCAAAAATAAGTGGAGACATTATGAAGTCTTATGAATGGAAGCAGCCTTTTTTGTAAACATTCCTTGATGTAAATTTCGGTATTTATAGAGCCCGTTGTAACAAATGATTGGCTTCTTTTGCCGCAACTGCATATTGCTTGCCATACCAAGAACTTTCTGGGAAATTTTGTCTGCTTTTGGGTCCTAAACTTTTCTTCAACATTCCCTCGAGCATCAGCAACATAAAACTTTTGACCTGGAAGTTGCGAAAAATCTGCCAGAACATACGTTTCGTCATCCATTATGCAGCAAGAATATTTTTTTATAAAACTTGACTTCAATTTCCGTGCTCTGTTTTTGGCCTCTAAATTTTTAGCAGCGTTCCTGTCAGGAACTTTTTGAGCCTTGTATGTTTTTAAACCTGCATTAGCTTTAACTTTTCGTACCAAATAGTCCGAGCACTGAGCTAACCGAGCTGCTTTCCTACCGGATGTGTTGGGAGCTCTTTTGAAAATGCGTTCTATTTTTTTTGGCTTTGGAAACATCATGTGGACCATTCCTTCTACCCGAACCAGGTTTTCTATCAACTGACAAGTTCTCCCGGTACTGTTTAATAACATTGGAAACAGTTTGACGGCAGACCTTTGTATGCTTGGCCAACTTTTTGTAAGACCAAGTTGGGTTTAGTTGAAAATATTTAATAATTTCAGTACGCACTTTTTTCTGGTCACTCAATTTAATCAGATTAACAAAAAAATTAATATAATTGACATTACACATAATAACTGACATGTTTTTCAAAGGGAACTTGATCAAAAAAAAATCAAATAATACTTTGGTTGAAAAATGTAATGAAAAACGTGTGTTAAGAATTTTTCGATCTCACTCCTTATTTGATAATAAAACAAGTGACAGTGATATATTCGGCTGTGCCGAATCTTAAATACCCTCCACCAGCAAACTTCTTTTTACTAAAACCCGTTTAAATACATATTTTTTTTGATAAATCGACAAAAGTTTTGTTTTCCTAACGGGTACTAACATTTATGCATGTGTTGAACTAATTTTGATTAGGCCCAGAAAAATTTATATTGAGTTTCCAGCTTTTTTCTGAACATACTCATGTCGAATTCTTTTGAAATATTATCATTTAGTAGTGAATTATGTGGTATTCATAATCATTTATGTCAAAATTCCCGAAAACTTTGATTGTCAATTTGTGTAAAGGTATTTTTCGGAAATGTTCCTTATATCGGAGTTGTGACCAAAATTAAAAATTTCGTATAATGATTTATGTGCATACATAATAAATTCAAGACAAATTTTACCCCAATTCTTTATTAATTAATGAAATGTGTTTAATTGATTGTCGGGAATGTACCTCATAAAAAATTGGTTTAGTAATTTAAATGTACACATGTATAATTCAATGAAATATATGCGTTTAAGTGATTTCCGGAAGTTAATCTTATATGAGAGCTATGACCAAAAATGGACCGACCCGGAAACAATTTCGTAAGGTGATTCATGTATGGACAAAACGTTGTTTATGTCAAATTTATGAAAATAGCTTAGTGATTTTTAGAAGTGGACCTTATATGAGAACTTTGCCCAATAATAAAATTTAGTAGAATGGTTGAAAAGTACACAAAGTGGAATTTTACCAATATAAATTTAAAATTCAATGAAATAAATGCGGCTAAGCGATTTTCGAAATTGAATCTTACACATATATATGTACACGAAACATATTCGCTTCGAGCCAAGCAATTGGTGCAATTCCCATGACGTTCAATTACATCTCGTCATTTTTGTGGTGTCATCTTTCTAAATCATCGGCAAAACTTAAGACCCTTTGCATATCATACAGTAGTATACTTCTCTCGTCATTTGGGCTGTGACTCTCACTTGGGATCCGAGTCGCGGTTAATCGTCGATTGGACCTGCTGGGATAATAGATAGAAGGAAACAAAGTTCAATTAGTAAATTATAAGGAAATTGTTGGATTGCAAATGTGAATATGGGTTAACAACCGCCAAACATCTTTGAATTTTGAATAATAAATCTTTATTAGGACAACTAATTTTAAATATAACATTTTGAAGCTTTGGTAGAAGTTAATGATAAACGAAGTTATTTGATTTTATTATGAAATAGAGGATTAAACTTTAAGGTTTAAATCTACTTGAGCTTCTTCTTGATTCAGAAAAGGAGATAACACTCCACTCGTGAGGTGGTAATATATCGTCCATAACAATGATTAGACCTCTAATCTGCATATTTTGACATGATGTATTCCAGTTATACCTTTTATGATGCAGATAATAATTTTTCCAACGTTGTTCAAATTGTAATGTCGTAGAGGACAATTCTTAACATGGCTCTAAATGAATAGCTTTTGTGCTGAAACATACAAACACATAAATGAGAAAGTAATGTAAATGGTGTAGGTATAATTGGAAAAATATCTTTTGATTTACTTGCACATTGATATTCTTCGTTATAAAATGTTTTTAAGCTAAAACAATTAGTCTTGACTTTACAAACTTCATTTCATTTTGTGCTAAAGAAATGCGAGTATTATGGTTAAAATTTTGTCGCACTTCTTAGTAACATTGTAAAAATGTAGCATATTACATGTAAAGCTCTACCATATGATGAAAAATTGTCTAATATATCACTTGCTTCAAGCTAAAAGTCTAGAGATTGTATTTCTTTATTTTCTGAGCTACTATTTAAGATATTTCCTTTAGGCCATTCTGATGATGGTTTGTGTAACTATGATGGAAATTTGTAACCATGATGAAATTTTGGCCATTACAATCTCGTGTGCCCAGATCAGCTGGATCATCATGTGTTGGGACATGTCGCCATGTGACATTAATTCATGTAGTCGTGCTGTTCGCCACATAGGTTTCCCACGATGAAGGTGGTTTTGATAAATATATTTCGCTTTTACTGTAATTGAGAGAGTTTATTACATAATGAACTAAATTTGCTAATAGCACTGCGCCGTTAAGCTCTATGCGCGGGGGCTACTTTACTTTTTGCTACCAGTAAATTTTGTTTTTGTTTGACACCGAATGTACACAGTAGCACAATATGTGGATTTTAATGCATCGCAGAAGCCGTGAATTTGTATTGTATCGCGAGTCACAAGTTGAATGCACCGGGGAATTAATATTAGTAGATCTTCAGATAAGTCCTGTACTAGATTGTTCCAATTTCGTGGAGATTCCTCAGAAATTTCTTCATCCCACTCTTTATCTTCTAACCATAACTGCGGCATACATATTTTTGCTCTGATAACTATAGGAGCTGGCCATACAGCTGGATCAAACAGTTTTGCGACAGATGATAGAACTTGGCTTTTTTTATTTTCGTAGACGGACTTAGTGATGAGAAAGTATATGTAAAGGTATCTAAGATTAGTCGAGCTAGTTTCGTGAAAACGTTTGCTGTTATTTCTTGAGTAAAAAACCAGCCGATTTTAAAGTTTTAATTAGCTGATTTTGTGCATCTCGAGTTTTTTTTTAATTGAAAACCATCCAGTTAATATATCATCTACATAAGTTTCATACCTTAAAATGGATAAAACTTTAATGGATTCGGCTTTTAAATCTGAAGCTAATTGATGTAATGTACGAATTACTAGGAAAGGCTCGCAATTCACTCCAAACGTTACAGTTTTCAATTCGTAATCTTTAACAGGGCCATTTTGTATTGCATTCTCTATCGTTTGAATGAACTAGGATTCGACGACACATTTTCTGTATATCTCCACTGAACACATATTTATGTCTTCTCCAATTCAAAATTACGGTTATTAAGTCGTTTTGAATTGTAGGACATTTTTAGAAAAGTTGGATTTTGTTTTCCTAGAGGCATTAAACACAATTCACACCTTTGTAGTTTTATGGTCTGGTAGGGCAAGTAATAAGACAGCATGATAGGACAAGTAATAAGAGCTATATTTACCATAAGAAATGATTTCATTCGAGATTGTTTCTTTCGTGTTGTATGGAACAGCTTTATACTCAGCTTGCAAATTCTTGTTTTTCCTAAAGTTTTGTCCATGCTGGCATATTGGGCTAATATAATAAATCTAGATGATCCTAAGAAAACTGATTCGTGATACTCTTTTTTAAATAGTGGCCTTATAATATATATCGTTCATCTTTGTTTCTAGTAGTTGTTTTAGTGTAAAATTTTTCAACAAAATCATCCTCTTCGGACTTGAGTCGAGTTTTGGGTATTTTCTCTTGCTCCCAAAATGTTCTCAATAGTGTACTGAAGATTCTGATGAAGTGACTGTGGTTGTGAATGTTTGAACCGGTTCCGCTCTTGTCGGTCCACTAAGCACCCATCCAAATATAGTTTTTTTAGGTCTGAAAAGTCCGATTTTCTAAGTTCTGCTGAATATGAGACTTTTAACGTAACAGCTGGTAGTGTATTAGTAACATTCGATAAGACAATTGCCTTAATTGGGACTTTCAGGTTATATTTTCTTGCAAATAATATCAATTCACACTCTCTTTTTGCCGATTGTTTTTGACCTCCTATTCCAATAATTTCAAAATGTGAATTTCTATAAGGCAAATTTAATTTACTTCTTATTTTTTCTGTAATAAATGTTCTTTGAGAGCCTGCATCCATTAAGCTCTTATCGTGAAAATTTCGCTCTATTGCTGCGGCAAACTGCTCCACGAGCTGTTGAGGTTTGTGGTACACTTGTTTATTTGTGTGCAATATGCAATAATGAATGGTGATATTTTTACAGTAAATACATAATCTATTCTTAAATACATAATCTATTCTTTGTTGCGTTGAAAAAGTTTTGAACTTGAGACAATTCCTTAAATAATGCTTATTATTACATAGTTTGCAATTCGTATATAGAGAAGTGGGGGGGACCATAGCCACTTTTTTTGAGGCGGTCTCAAATTAAAACCATAATACTTTAGTTATATTCCTTTCAATCTTACCTAAGTCATCCTCATGTACATATTTTTTAACTTTTCCGCGATAACCCCCCATGCATGAGGTAAATGCGACAAGGGGATGGGGCAGATTTGTCATTAGTAAAATAAAAGAAAAAATTACAAAAATAAAAACTTATTTTGCTGTTTTATACTTTAATTCATTAAACAAAGTATAATAAACCATATATTTATTGGTTATTTCACAAAACTAAACAAAAATAATAAAACAAATTATTACTGATTTTTTCTATATTGTAACCAAATTTTGTTATACATCACAAGCATTATATATATATATTTGGCGCATGTGCCCCACGGGCAGTTCTGGGGTTTAGTTTCAAATTTTTTCGGGCTTCAAATTATATTATCGAAAGTATTTTTATGTTTTATTGTTCACTATTATTGACGTTCTAATACTGACTAATATATTTTTTCTATCACAAAAACTAAAAAAGTTAGCACAAAAAGTTCACACAGTGAAATATTTTCACAGCCCTTTGAAAAACAATTAATCATGTCAGCCTCCCATCATATGTAAAGTTACAGTTTCAAATTTTCAGTGATGATAGATATCCGATAAACGAAAACAAAATTTTATAATGCCATAAAATCGATTACTCAGTTTTCAAGTTATTCGCTATTGGCAGATGTGCCCCTATGGCGCATGATTCCCCTTCTACCCTATGTTTTCTTGGGAATTACATCAAGCTTCAAACGAAAGTGTGCAGCTATTTTATTTGTATAAAAACTTGTGTTGCAGTATAATCTATATATATAAAATTCTAACGTTACTGACTGACTGACTGATTAATCATCGCACAGCCTAAACGGTTAAAGCTAAAGAGCTGAAATTTGGACAAGGGATTGGTCTCCCACCAAATAGAAGGGATTTTTGAAAATTCGAATGTTTAGGGGGTAACAAAAGGGTAAAAACGGGTAAAATCGGTAACCTCATATCTCCTAAACTAGAAAAGATACAAAAATATTTTAAAGCTTATCGTCGTTCATTTAAAAAATAAGCGGACAGGTGTCTGGTACTTTTTTCAATTTCGGCCCCTTTAGGGAATAAACAGGTAAAAACTGTATTTTGGTACTTTTTTGCACCCCATGTTTCTTTTAAACCAGTGAACATTCAAACAATATTTTTGACTCCTTCATAACTTGACGAAAAAATAAAAATATAAATTTAGTACTTTTTGGTTATTCGGATGTTTAAGGGGTGAAAATTGTACCTATTTTTGGTACTTTTTTCATAAAACATTGATTTTGGTTTATTAACTTATACATATAAATACGTAATAACGGGCTCCCACTACGATGTTGCAACATTTTGGAATAGAATTTTTATTTCGTTTATGGGTAGAAAAAAAGTACCAAAAGGGGTAAAAACTGGAAATTTGATTTTATTCAAACACAATGATCCAATTTAGATAAAATTTTTAGATTTAGAAACACTAAATATGCTAATGAGGTGTTATTTGGAAACCCGGTACCAAGTGATATTTATGTAGAGGATGGATTAAGTGAGAACCTATAAAAGGGGACTTTTGGTACTTTTTCGTTCTTCAAAAGGTACTTTTTGGATTTTTTATAATATTGAACCTAGAAACATTAAATTAAGCATGTCGAGCCCGGAGTAAATGAGAATCTATAAAACGAGACTTTTTTGTACTGTTTCGTTCTACAAAAGGTACTTTTTGAGTTTTCTATAAAATTTAACCTAGAAACATGAAATTAAGCATGTAGAGCCCGGTGTAAATTTAAATCTATAAAAGGGGACTTTTCGTTCATCAAAAGGTACTTTTTGAATTTTTTGTAATATTGAACCTAGAAACATGAAATTAAGTATGTAGAGCCTGGATTAAGTGAGAACATATAAAAGGGGACTTTTTGAAACCTTTTCGTCCTTAAAAGGTACTTTATGGATTTTTGTATAATATTGAACCTAGAAACGTGAAATTAAGTATGTAGAGCCCGGATTAAGTGAGGACCTATAAAAGGGGACTTTTTAGTACTTTTCCGTTCTTTAAAAGGTACATTTTGAATTTTCTATAATATTGAACCTAGAAACATGAAATTAAGCGTTTAGAGCGTGGATAAAGTGAGAACATATAAAAGGGCACTTTTTGGTACTTTTTCGTTCTTCAAAAGGTACTTTTTAAAGCATACATTCAAAGAACGAAAGAGTAATACTTCTATTGTACACTTTTTATGAATATGAAATTTTCTCGTATTAGAAAGAGTAAAACTGTCTTTTGTGGTTTTAATGCTTGTTAGCCGCTCTGCCGCTTCGTATCTGTCAACTAAAAACTGTGACATTTGCGACCATTTTGGTAGGTCACGAGGGGAATTTAAAGATTGTTCCCATTGTTCTAGAGTACTGGGATCTCAACTACCCTGCCATCAATTTCTATCTAAATTGTAACCATAACGTTGATATAGTCTCAGTGAATGAAAAGTGACCCCGTTCGGAAGAAACTGTTCCGCATGTTTAATACTTGATGTGTCAATTTCGTTTCAGTTTTAAGTCACTCTTTTATAACATAAAAGTGCGTAAAAGTAGTAAATTTCCAGTTATGCCATAACAATAGAGACACTTTGTTATAAAAGCGACTTTATAATAATTTTTTTATTTCTCCTTTTTATATTGTTTTACACTCACTAATCTCTCACTTATTATCAGGGCAAATGCATGTTTGTAGGAAAGCTTGGAAAGAATGAATTCTTTTTGGAATTAATTCCCTTATATTTTTAATTCAGCTTTAAATTTTTTAATGTACCATTCTTTAAAATCATTCTTTTAATTTAAATTCTTATGGTGAATTCCTTGGCTTTATATTCCATTGAATTAATTCCTAATTCATTCTTTATAGGAATAGAATGATCACTGTTATTTTTTTAATTCATTCTATTACAAATTGAATGAAAGAAAAAATGTTTAATTCAATTTTTAATATACAGAATGCTTTTGAATTATAAAACAAAACCTTCATTCAATCTATTTTAAATTAAAAGGTTGAAAAATTTTAAATTCAATTTGTAATAGATTGAATAAAAAAAAATTTATCATTCAAAGGGAATTTAAAAATCAATAGGAATTTTTGAAATTTATTTTAATTCAATTTTTAACAGATTGAATGCAAACAAAATTAATTCATTCATAAGGAATTTAACAT
This sequence comes from Lucilia cuprina, assembly GCF_022045245.1. Taxonomy (NCBI): domain Eukaryota; kingdom Metazoa; phylum Arthropoda; class Insecta; order Diptera; family Calliphoridae; genus Lucilia; species Lucilia cuprina. The sequence continues at coordinate 43,402,555 of NC_060950.1, forward strand.
TCCATAGGAATTAATTCATTAAAGAATTAATTCAACAACATCGAAAGCTTTAAGAATTTATTGTAGGAATTCTTTTAGAGCTTTGGTTTGTAGCCACTAACTTAAAATAACATTTAACTAATTTTCTTTTCGAAACAAAGAATTTTCTACAAAATGGCATCGATTTTTTGTTGCATAATTTGCATGTTTTGTTACAAATGCATAAATTTTGCTTTAAATTGCATATATTTGGCATATTTCCGACATTTTTATAGCATATTTTGCCCATTTTTTAATTTCTCTTAAACATATTGTTTCGTTTTCTCTGTATTTCAAATTTTTAGAACAAATTTGGTATTTACATATTTAGATTTTTTTAAATAAATATCAACAAAATTCGATTTGACAATAAAATACTAGGTTCTATGAAATACAATTTTACATAGTTTTATTTAATTTTTAAAACTACAATAGTGCGGAAGGTATTTAGAGTTTGTGCTGTTATTGTATCGTTCAAAATATTGGTCCTTAAAATATCGGTTAATTATCAATTTCTGAGTATGTCCATCTGTGTGCCTATATAAAAAGATTACTTGATAAAATTTTGTTCTTACATCTCTCTCACGTCCATAATGCCCTTCGGAAAAAATATAATTTATACAAAAGTACATTCATTCACAAAATTTGATTAGAATTGATATCAAGCGTTCCAGTTTCAGAAATTAAATTTAAAGTTGTTTCTTAGTCTTTATATTTCACGTTAAAAATGTGAATTGGTTTCACTCCGAAAAATATGTAATTTTCCTTTATTGAAGAAGAAAATTAGGAAAGTTAATTCCACTTTTGATCGGAATGGAATTCTGCGAAAGGCGAATTAAAACCCTGTATATGTATAAAGAAATATTTTATGGTGCATATTTTTCACATTTTTAATGCATATTATTCCATTTTATAGTGCATATTATAAGCGCATATTTTTTAGTGCATGAAATATGTTTTTGATATATTAAATTTAAAATTAACACAATTTATTACAAAATCTAAATTTCACAATGTATCACACAACTGATCACAATGAAATAAATATAGTATTTACTGAAATGTGCAAACACTTTTCCTTTTGAATTTTGAGAGCAAGAATGATTCTTCGTTAAACTATCTTCTTAGTGTATTAAAAAGTGTTCGTTTCTGAAATTTTTATTCTGTCTACTTATCATTTAATTTTCCTTTTGGTATATTAAAACGCACTAAAATTTAACAATATTATGATCAAAATTAGAAAGTAATGTATTTTGTTTTTGCAAATTTTTTTACTTAGTACTGAGAAACATAAAATTTAGCCTTTATATACAGAAAAAATTATCGGTAGTTTATTTTCAATTAACATATTTTAATTTTCTTTATTTTTTATTTAAACAAATTTTTATTTGTTTTAATTATTTCGTTTGTTGAAAATGTTTGAAACTTAAGTGTAAAATTTTGATTAAATTTTTAAATAATTCAATTAATTTTTTAATTGACTGAAAACAATTTTCTGGCCTTCTTTTCTATTTTAGATTTATTTTTAAAATTTTATTTTGAATTTTGGTGCTAGCAATATTTATAATTCTTAAATAGTCAATAAAATTTTAGGTATATAATATTTAAGTTTCTTGACAATTTATGAAACACTTTATATGTTAAATTGTGACAATAACGTGATAATTTGTGTAAATGCTGAGCGCATTGTTAAAGGTCTAGTATTCCTTTAACGTTGTGTTTTATCGATTAATAATTTGATTGTTTTAATCACCTTCTTAATTGATTTTTAAATAATTCTCTATCAAAAAGTTTAATTTATTTGTTAATAAATTAATAAAAAATCAATTTTATGTTTATTAAATGTTTAATTTATTCAATTAATTTATTCAATTAATTTATTCAATTAATGAATTAATCAATGTTAAATCTTGTCTCAATTATTGACATTAATTGTTCTGATTAATTCGTAATTTGGAAAAAATATGTATTTTTATTTTTTTACAAATTTGGTAATTATATTGGTTATAGGTGCAAAACTTGCTTGATACAATTATTTTGATAATTAATTTAACTATCGCTCATTGGATTTTGATTTGTCATAGAAGGTCGAGATGTTAATTGGAACATTGTCATTTGTACTGTATCGCATACTTTTAAGGTACTCAACAATTTGCGATGAGGTCTGGACATATGCTTCTGTTCAAGCATCAAATTCTTCTCTTGCCTGGTTTTTAATTTCTGTATCAATTAAGTCATCTTGAGATAACATTATCTTTTGATAAGAAGTATCCACTTTTGTCCATCCTGTTTCTATTTCTTTTAATCTTGCTTCTAATATAGATTAATTTTGATCTTCTGTTTGGCTCTCATTCACCTTTCACAATACTGAAGCAAATGTTCGCAATCAAATCTAAAATAATGTTTTTCTTTTGGACTATAACGTTGTTAAATGGTGGATCTTGTAATATAAATTTTTTTCGGTGCAGAAGCGGTGCAGAAGTCTTTTTCTATTATGTTTTGTAATAGCTTAGCTATGGAGTAAATGCACTAGATGGTTGTAATCTAAAAAACAAAAATAATAGAATATATACTTTAAACTGAGTTTTAACCAACTGATTAGATTAATAATGAAATGGTTTGACCAATTATTAGTATGTAATAGAGTATTCAATTATTCGGGTTTTTGATTTATTCGGTTTATTCGACAAATAATTATAATTATTCAAAATTATTCGGTTAATCGAATAAGAGGCAAGTGTGTGTTGTTTTAATAGTTATTTCTTTTCTACAATATTTTTCTTCCAATAACAAACAAAATTATAATTTTCTACTACTTTAAATTCAATTCTATTATTTTTTTCTCAAATATTAGAAATTATTTATTTTCATGTGAAATCCTCTTCTATATAAAGAAATTAAGTTTATTAAATTTATGTTTTTGAGATTTATCCAATGAACTAGTGTATAACTATGTATTACTGAAAAACTTATTAGAAATACTATGATACTGATCCTCAAAAATTGATGTAGAAGTAAAGGTGATATCATTATTTTCAAGATTTCTTTTCAGAAATCTGAAATGATTTTGCATGAACCCATTCTGAGAAGTAAATAAATTAGAAGAACTTATTACAATGTTTCTGAAATATTGTTATAAAAATGATCTAATAAAGATTGTTTATTATAAAAAAGTAATTAAGAAATTATTACAGAAAGTAAATTTATTATAAAAATATTGAATTTTGTATAAGATATACAGTAATTTTGTTGTTTAATAATAAGTTTTTCTTAATCGGTTAATTGCCATAAATTATTCGGTTTATTCGTTATTTGAAACTTGGCAATTTTCATTTATTCGAAAATTAGATTTTCATTGGAATTTGATCTTTAGAAAGAATTGTTTATTATGAAACAAGTTTGTTTTAATTTTTTTGAAATTTTTCAGTCTAGTTAAAATTTATTTAATTTTTTATAGATTAAATTTTTTTGTTTTTGTTATTAAATTTATTTTAGAGATTTCGTTTTATAAAACATTTTCTGATTATTATGAATTTTAAATTTTATAAAATTATAATTGAAATAATTTTTTCATTTTAATACTTTACTTTTATTTTAAATGAATAAATTTACTTATTAAATTATTGTAGGAAAATTCATGTACCTTTTATTGTATAAATTATACAAACTAAAACATATGTTTCTGTTTAAGTATTTAAGAGCAAAATATTTTTTTCGCTATATTCAAGAAATTTGTCGATTTGTATTTGTTAATACCTTACAATAAATAGGCTTGAATAAGGAAATGCACTCAGCCATTACAAATTGTTCCTATTATTTATTTGATTGTATACGTGTTATTCTCTTTATTTTTTCGTTTTTGTTTAAGAGAGTGACAACTTTCAACAAGTTCTTTAATTGCATAATAATCAAGAGAACGCACTTAAGTTTTACCGGCGAATTTTGAAGGTTAATATAGAGAGCGCGCGAATGATTATAGGGTAAAAAACTTTTAATATTTTACAGTTACTGAAATAAATGTTTATTAGTTAAATAAATAATAACAACATTCTATTTAATTTAGTTTCGAAAATTTATTTATTATCGTGTTATATACAATTCTCTTATACTTTTATTATTCAGTAGAATTGTATAAAATTGTTTCTTATTCTCATTTACCTCTTCAAAATTGTGTTTTGTGTGCTGTAATGTGTATTCATAATAGTGTTCGACCGAACGTTCGGGTACGGGTTCGGTAAAAAGTGAGGTTCGGCCAATGTTCGGTGTTTAACGAAATTTTGACCGAACGCCGATCTTTTTATAAAATGTTTATTTATCATATTTTTACATCATCAAAAGGTTTTAAAAATGCTGAAAATTTGTTTACAGAAGTTATCATACATCCTGACTGTACAATTAATTTGCGATATACATAGGTACAAAACGCCTTTTTCGTTTTTTCGGCTGATATGAAAAACAGTTAACCAGAAAGTGATTAAAAAGCTAAGAAAAGTGAAATATTTAATATGAATTATATAGTCTCGACTATATATCTTTGATCTCATTTGTAAAATTGAAATTTTCTATGTCCTTATTCTCAAACGATCTAGACATGTCTGTCAGTCTCTTAAATGAACGATAGGACCTAAACTATTGTTGCAGATTGATTAGTATTCAAAATGGACAAAATCGGTTTACATTTTGACATGGCCTCTATATAAGGTTCGCTTTAGAAAATGACTAACGTTCATAACAGGCTTAAAAATACTAGTATTTTTATGAAATTATTTTTTATGAACTAAAATTTCATATAAATCGGCAAATTAAAATTTGCGAATTGTGTTAAGTATTGTAGTATATGTATACAGGCTTAAAAATACTAGTATTTGCGAATTGTGTTAAGTATTGTAGTATATACAGGCTTAAAAATACTAGTATTTTTATGAAATTATTTTTTTATGAACTAAAATTTCATATAAATCGGCAAATTAAAATTTGCGAATTGTGTTAAGAATTGTTTATATATGTTATATTATATATCTTTATATTATATATATTTTTTATTTTTTAGAAACTGTAATTTTACTTATTCGATAAAATTTATTTTGATTTCGATACATATTTTAAACGAAATTTTAATCACCTTGGATCATAATATGATCATGTACAGCAATATTATGATAAATACAAAAATATCATGATGAAATATTTTGACGGTATTAAATCATAATATGATATTTTGAAATTGTTACAATAACGATAACATGCTTAGACTACAATCATAATTTTAACCACAACCATGTTTTTTCTCTTCGTGCTCTTACAGAGAATTATATCATTGTCAATGAATCGTTTAAAAACCAAAAAAGGTATTAATATATATGCATTTCACAAAAATAGTTTGTTATAAGAAATAATTCATTCTCTGGGATTCGGAATTAGTTGATAATTGACTAATCAAATACCCTTTTCAAACAATATTCCGGATGTTCATATTATGGTTTTAAATGTTATAAATTTATTACTTTTTAATCATAAATGCGTTTTTATTTTAAGAAAAAAGTTCGTGTTCACCGAACTTTGAAAACCGAACAAAGTTCGGTACCGAATAAAATTTTCAGTTCGGTCGGACTCTAATTCTTAGTTAAATTTTGAACTTAACTTTTAAAAACATATACTTTTTAATTTTATTCTACTTCTTGGCAGAATAAACACCACAACGTTATTACACTTACAATGTTCACGTGAACCCTATATTTTGTTATAATAAACCGAAACTGTAAACCCTATATCTTGTTATTGTAAACCGAAACTGCAATCCCTATATTTTATTATCAAAGAGAATTTGTGCACGCCAATTGAACCGATGACTATTTGAGAAGAAAAATTGATTTTGAGCTTCCTTTTTACTTTTTGTCGTTGGACAGTTTTTATCACTATAATCTTCCGGGTTGTTTTGCTTTCTTTAGAAATGAGGGGAAGATATGCAGGAACCAATTCTCTTATTTCTCTTCAAATTTGTTTTTTTTAGCCATTTATGGATTCTCCGTTCTTATATATGTATAAATGTACATCCCAGCAAATTCTTTGCTTACAATGATTACCATTAAGTACTTTATTAATGACTTACTTTGTAGGTAAAGTTTAAAAAAATCAAAATATTTGACGCACAATAAAACAACAAAGCAGTGGTGTAGTAAGAGTAGCATTCAACTGGTAGACGGAAGGCACTGAGTTCAACCCCAGTCTGTGTCGTCTTTTTATTTTTATTTTTTCATAAATATTCTATAAATAACTCTACTAAAAACAACTTGACTTACTAGTAGAATTGTAAGTACTTTACTCGATGAGTTCTGGTGATTTGCATTATCTTTTAAAATAACTTTTTAGATTATTTAATTTTATTTGTATATACATATATATGTATGAGATTATGTATTCATGTATAAAGAAATATATTTATGTATTTCATTATAAATTTCCAGAACATTTCGTTGATACATGAATACATATGATTTTAACGGCACCTTTTGTATATTAATTTTATATATTAATAAATATTTTATGTATTTGGTTATGTATTTAATAGCTACCCTGACTTAAATTAAATACATTCAAAGTTTTGTTTACTTTTATAGAAAATTAAATTTGATTAAACATTTTTTTAATGTTTCAGTTTTATTCGTTCAATATCACGTGATTAAATTCGCATTTAGTAAGAAGCTTGTATTATTAGTTTCATTCATTTAACTTCCACATTATAAAAATTTTTGAAAGTAATATTTGAAAAAAAAGTACCATAAAATACCTGTAATAGATCATCATTTAATACAAAATTTTATGTTTCTGTGTTCAATATTATATACAATTCAAAAAATATAATTTGATGAATGAAAAAGTACCAAAAGTTAATTTTAGTAAATACTCATTCACTAAGGTCCCTACATTCTAAATTTTATTTTTATTATCTATGTTAAATATCGTAAAAATATCAAAAAGTACCATCGGAAAAACGAAAATGTACAAAAATCTCTTTCAATAAATTCTTATTTAATAAGGATCATGTGTTTCGGTTAACCATTATAAAGAATCTAAAAGGTACCATTTGAAGAATAGAAAAGTACCAAATAGTTCCCACTTACAGATTATTATTCACTCAACACAATGTATGTTAAAACTAATGTTCCTAGGTTGAATATTTTAGAAAGTTAAAAAGTACAATTTATGAGATAAAAGTTTGGGCTGTTCGATGATGAATCAGTCAGATAACATTTATTATATACATAAGATAATATTTATTATATACATAAATACATCAATTTAATGGCACTTTTTCTATATTATCACATATGAATTTAACGGTACTTTTTTATACCCACCATCAAAAAAGATGGGGGTATATTGATTTTGCCATTCCGTTTGTAACGTATCGAAATATTTGTCATAGACACAAAAAAGTATATATATATATATATATATATATATATATATTATATATATATATTATATATATTATATTATATATATATATATATATATATATATATATATATATATATATATTATATATATAATATTATATATATATATATATATATATATTATATATATATATATTATATATATTCTGGGTCCTCAATTAATTGTAAAACGATCTAGCCATGTCTGTCCGTCTGTCTGTTGAAAGCACGATAGAGTCCGAATGAAAGAGCTAGAGAGTTGAAATTTCACATAAATATTTCTTTTAGGTAAGGTTTGTTTGGTATTAAAAATGGACAATATCGGTCCACGTTTTCGGATAGCCCCCATACAAGTGGCCCCTTGAAAAGCAGCTTTAACAGTCATAACTTGTTTAAAAATACGAATATAGCGATGGAATTCGATCCAAAATCACTGTGAAAATCGGTCTATAATTGATCCTACCTCCACATAAGGTCCTCCTCCAGAAAAGGACTTTAACGCTCATTACTGGCTTAAAAATACTAGTATGTAGATGAAATTCGACATAAGTAAGTTTCATACGAGTCAAAATCAATCTAAAAAATTGTATAAGGATCGGTTCATGATTGACCCTACCCCCATAAAAGGTCCCCTTTAGAAAATGACTGTAACGCTCATTAATGGCTTAAAAAACGAGTGTAGCGGTGAAATTCGGCACAATAAATTTAATACGAACCAAATTCTGTCTTCCAAATTTTATGAGGACCCATAATTGACTCTACCCCCCTATGTAAGGTTCCCTTCAGAAAATTACTTTAACGCTTATAACTGGCCTAAATATACGAGTATATAGATGAAATTCGACATAAGTAAGTTTCATTCGAGTCAAACGAGGTTTGATGGTGGGTATATATGATTCGGCATAGCCGAATATAACACTCTTCCTTGTTCCTTTTAATTTAGTTTTTTATGTTTTTTCTTTTACTTGTGAATTTTTTTCTTCCTTTTTTCAATTTTCAATCCTTTTTTAAATTTTTTTTCTGATTTTTTCTGTAATTTCACGTTTTGCTTCTTTTTATACCCTACACCACTATATTGGGGAGGGTATTAAGCGTTTGTGTTTATGTTTGTAACGCCCAAAAATATTGGTTCTAGACCTTAAAGTATACCTTTAAGTATACCAATGACACTACTATTTTTTATAGTGATCGGGCCTCATTTGACCCTAGTCCCCATACAAGCTGCCCTTCAGAAAATGTCTTGATGGTCAAAATTCACTTATAATTTTTAATAAAACGATTAAAATCTACATAAATAACTTGAAGTAGACGTAAATTCCTCTACCAAAATTTATAAGGATAGGATATTTACCCTTACTATGAGCCCTCTTGTAGAAAATCTCTTTTTTTGTCAAAAAATACAAAAAAAAAATAAACATATTCCACTATACGGTTAAAAAACAAATAAAAAACAAAATAAAACATTTAGTTTTATTTTTTAAAAATTATCCACTTTTTTAACATATTGACTGGTGTAGGGTATTATATAGTCGGCAATGTCCGACTATACATTCATACTTGTTTATTTTCTCTTTCTTCTTTTTCTTAACTTTATTTTAATTCTTAATTTTCTTTTTACTTTTTTCTATTTTTAAAATTTTTTATTAAATTTTACTTAAAAATTTTTTCTATTTTTTTAAACTTACAGCATCGACATGTTATCTGAATTAATATAATTGAGCGTGAAAATTTTTTATTACCTCATCAAATTTGAGTTTAATTTTGGATACATGATCTAAATAGTCACTATAAAGATTCAATTTTATGTTTCTCAGCACTAAGTTAAAAAATTTCCAAAAACAAAATACTTTACTTTCTAATTTTGATCATAATTTTGTTAAATTTAAGTGCGTTTTAATATACCAAAAGGAAAAATAAATTATAATAAGGAGATAGAATAAAAATTTCAAAAACGAACACTTTTTAATACAATGAGAAGGTAGTTTAATGCAGAATCATTCTTGCTCCAAAAATTCAGAAGGAAAAGTGTTTGCACAAAAGTGTTTCAGTAAATATATTTATTTCATTCTGATCACTTGTGAAATTTAGATTTTGTAATAAATTGTGTTAATTTAAAATTTAATATATATCAATTAGTGAGTGTAAAACAATATAAAAAAGTAGAAATAAAAAACATTTATTATACTTTTATAACATAAAATAGTATAAAATCATAACAATTTCCAGTTTCTCTATCGTTATGGCAAAACTGAAATTTACTATTTTTACGCACTTTTATGTTATAAAAAAGTGACTTCAAACTGAAACGAAATCGACTCATCAAGTAAGTATTAAATAGTCGGAACAGTTTCTTCACTCAGATTATATCAAATTAGATTGTTTTAAACTTTAAGCTGGATAGAAATTGTTGGCAGGGTAATGATGATCGAGTTGAGTTATTTCTTTTTTGGTGCTTGTTTTTATGTTCTTTGTGTTAGTGCCGACTTTTTGTACTAAGGTGACCAGTTCAGTTTTTTCGAAGGACCATAAAATAATTGGTTAGAGTTTGCAAAGTATTTTGAAATTTTCTCCTGAGGAACACTGTTCTTGTCTTTAGGAGAAAATGAGTAATTTTAATCACTCATATGGTGATTATAATTATTGAGATTGTAATAATGTGAAGAGAAACATGTAAGAGTTCTATATTCGGCTGTACCGAATATTTTATACCCTTCACCATGGCGTGTTAAAAGGAACAGTCAGTACCAAAAAGTCCTCTTTTACATCACTTTTTTCAACAAGCAGAACAAAAATGTACCAAAAAATCCCTATTGATTTGTTTTAGTGTAATTCGGGCTATATATACTTAATTTCATGCTTCTGGGTTCATTATTATAGAAAACCCCAAAAGTACTTTTTGAAAAACGAAAAAGTACCGTTTTATGTGTTCTCACCTAATTCCGAATCTACATACTTAATTTTATGTTCCTAGATTCAATTTTACAGAATATTCTAAAAGTACTATTTGAAAAACGAAAAAGTACTAAAAAGCTCCCTTTTATGAGCTCTCACCTCATTCAGACTCTACATACTTAATTTCATATTTCTAGGTTCAATATTAGAAAAAATTCCAAAAGTACCTTTTAAAAACAAAAAAAAGTACCAAAAAGTTAAATTTTATGTCTTCTTACTTAAACCAGGCTCCACATAATTAATTTTATATTTCCAGCCAATAAAAACACACTAGTGCTGCTCTCGCTCTGCTACTCTTGCTCTGCTGCTCTCGGTCCGCCTTTTTTTATAAAGAGTACAATAACAAAATTTACCGTATGATTATGTATTTTGTTTTTGTTTTTTGCAATTTCTGTTTAATCATGAATAAAACATCTAAATTTTTGATGAAATTTTCAGAGGTTGTCTCGGATTTTTGCTCATATCTTCGGTATTTATGGACCGATTTTGCAGATTTTAAATAGCGATCTTCTCAAAATCATGTCTAACAGAATTATTCAAGATTCGGATTTCGCCGATATCTGGAGTCCTCTAAAAACTGATTTCAGCAAACACACAGACAACAGAGAGACAGACGGACATAGCTTAATCAACTCCCATACCTATATGGATCCAGAATATATATACTTTATGGGGTCGGAAAATTATATTCTAGAAATTACAAACCTTCTCACAAAGGTGATGGGTATAAAAAGTAAATGTGATTATTTTGGATGTGTACAACCAGTACACTGAAAATAATCCATGCTCAACTTTACAAAAAATTTTCGTAACTTCTATTTTCGTAATATTTACAAAAATTTCGTGTATAATAGGAAATATTATTTAATAAAAACCTTTTCTATTTTTACGAACCCAGGAAAAACTTACATTGAAAAGTAATGTGTTAAAAAGCTAATTAAACCTCTTTGCACTACTTCTTTATAAGCAATTTGAGTCATTATTTTAACACGGTGATGTCATTGGAGGCAAGTACTTCTACGCTCGCTTACAAATATGGAGTTAGAGAAGTACTTGCAATTTGTCTTACAAAACAGTTGTTGAGTAAGTTGTTTTATTTTTAATAATAAAAAGAGCCAGCTAGAATACGAACCGGGGACTTCGGTTTGTCAGTCAAATATTCTACTCACTGCACCAATGCTTAGCTATTTTATTGCGCGTCAAATAATTGTTTTCACATACAAAACTAATTTTGTTTTCTTTTTTGTGAAACACAATTTCTAACACGCAATTGAATAAAATGTGCAAACAATATTACAAAGCCGAAAATAAAGAACTTCTATATGAGATTAGAAGAAAGTCATTACTAGAGTACTTCTAAGTAATGTAGACGGGAAGTAGTAGTCATTGAAAAGTAAGTGGTTAGGGAAGTGCAACCCATTACCGAGTTTTTGCTGGGAAAGTACGAAAACCTTCCGTAATATTTTTTTCTTAAATTTTAGCGAAATTAAACATAATGATATTAATTATATTATGATTAAATAAAACTACAACATTTTTATAAAATTTAAGAAAAAGTATAATATTATTATTGCATTATTTTCATAAAAAATAAAAATTCGTGTGGAGAATAATTTTGAACTAATATTAGAAAATTTATTTTAAAATGAACAAAAATGTTTGAATAAATTAATAGTAGTTGGTAGTTTATGAAGTTTAACCCAATTGTGAATAAAATTGTGAAATTTTTAATGTCGTGAATTTAAACGTTATAAATTTGGGATTTAATTTTTAATGAGTTCAAAGTTGCAATTGAATAGTTGCCAGAAGTGAAACATAAAATTTTTGTGGTTTTCATAGCTTAAGTGGTTAGCACGTTGATCACTAAGCATGCACAGTGGGGCAGAATCGAAATTTTTTGGAAATAAATCTGGCATTTCTAAACGGCTGATCCGATCGGTATAAAATTTGGCGTGAGCGTAGCCAAGGAGTATTCGAGTTCAAGTTTTGAAGATGAACCCCGCAGATGCCCCAGGGACGGCGCTGTGGCGGCTCAAAGTAGGGTACCTACGACATGTAAAATTTTTAAACTCGTGCCATTTTTTTTTGTTTTTTATCCAAATACAACTAGTTTTATATTTTCTGAAAGCGCTCGACGAGATCTTGAAACATGCTTGGACATACTACTTATCTCTTATAATATCCTAGTTATAGGCATTTACAAATTTAGTGATACAAAATTTACCATACCTTGGTACCCCTTTTTTTGAATACCGGGCGTAATTTTGGACCAAATGGACTCATTTTTTTCTTGTTAGTTAGACAACAAAATTTCCAATAATATACAAATTTCAGATCAATATCATTTACAGATCCAAAAATATACGTTTTTTAATTTATAAATTCAAAAAATTTTAGATTTTTTGCCGTTTTTTTGCCAAAAAAGTGTCTTAACTCTTTTATTAATAAAATAAAATTTTCTTTAACAACATACAACAATTTTATAGTTTTCTAAAAGGTATCTTTACGCAGAACGCTTTGGCGTAAAAAAACTTGTCCTATTTTTTGAAAATGTTGCCACTGCGTCCTTCCGAATATGACCTATTTTTTATCAAAACTTCATCTTTGGACGACATGTTCTAAAATCCCAAAGCAAAAAAATCCCATTTTTGGGATTTTCATTCCTATTTTTGGGAATTGCGGGATGCCCTTTGACCTTTTCAATTTTTTTATTTGAAATGACAAATTTAACAAGCGTTGAAAATTTCATTGAGTTTTGTTCATAAATTTTGTCTTATATTACATATTTGTTAAATTTCTAAAACTATGATTTATATCAAAATTTTAATAGGGTCGCAGATAGCTACAACAATTTAGTCCATATTTATCCCTTAATATCATTTTTAGTTAGATATGAAATATCTCGGCCCTTTACAAAAAATTTCAAGCCAATATCTCAATTACATTCAAAAATATGTTCATTTAAACCTGTGTCCTTTAAATTCATCTTATTCATATTTTAGTATTAAAAATAACAGAACATATTTAAATCTTATATTTACCTATTTTCTATTAGTTTGCTTATCCTTATAATTGAATGCTTAAATTTTCCGAAATTTATAACTATTTTTTACCTAAATTTTTCGACAGATCATTTCGTTCTGTTTCGTTTATGATCATGTAGATAAAAATATACAGGTAATGATAATTTCGATTCATTCACTAATAAAGAATATCAATGACTGAATTACAGGTATAGTAATATAGTCCTAAGTTAATAGGTAGACAATTCGTAATTTTTTACTTTGGAATACCTGTATCGGAAATGACAAGAATTTGTATATAACTAAACTTTTCAGATTTTAAGTACCATATTTAATAAATCTAAAATAAAGATTACATTAAAGTACGAAGAGTTGTGTTCCGTTTTATGGAGTGTATTTTCAAAAGGGCCAGAAAGAATTGAAGACATTTCAAATTATATAAAAACTACATATAGTAGAAAAGTAGACAAAACAGGCATATCAAAAATTGAAAACTTTTTGATGTAAAAAGTAAGTCTGTGGATGGAGATAAAAATTCGATTAAAATTTTGTAGTTGGATGGAAACTACTACGGAAATCACAACTTACAACACATCAACAGGAGCGCCTTGCAAGTCAAGGTAAAAAAAGAGGGTCACACAAAAACTTTTTTCAGTCTCAAATGAGGAAATTGCTGATGCATTTAACGAAATACTGAAAAAGGAAAACATATTGCAACTATTCTTCCTAATGCATCACCAAAACGACTAAAGCGAATTGTGGAAAGTATACCAACTCCAACATCACAATCAAATTTTACTGAAGAGGAAGCAATAGCGCTTGTGTTGGAACTGGGTCTCAGTCGAAATAATAATTCTTCCTAATGCATCACCAAAACGACTTAAGCGAATTGTGGAAAGTATACCAACTCCAACATCACAATCAAATTTTACTGAAGAGGAAGCAATAGCGCTTATGTTGGAACTGGGTCTCAGTCGAAATAAGTACCAAATATTAAGGAAAGCTCTGCATGAAAAAGGACACAATTATATTACTGTTTATGATGTGGAAGCTTGTATTGATATATCATCTTTGCTCGAAAACACAGCATCAAGAATTGTGTCAGACTTTTCAGAAGACCAACTAAGGAAAATTCATAACTGTACTGTTGTCCTAATGTGTAAGTGGGGATGTGACGGTTTATCAGCACTTCCAGAATACAAACAAGCTTGTGGAAGTCTGACATTAGCAGACTACAAAAGTGTATTTATGTCATCATTAGTGCCATTACGAATGCGTTCATATTCCCTTAATCCATCATCGTCAAGCATCGGAAATTCATTTGAAGATATATGGATCAATACAACTCCGGGTCCAAAAATTTTTGTAGACCCATTGGATTTGAATACACAAAGGAGTTAAAGAAAACAACAAAAGATTTAGTAGAATATTTAAAAGACAAATTAAATGCACTGGATCCCATTTGCATAAAAATAAATGAATTCTCTATTAACGTATCATATCAGCTAAGCTTAACAATGATTGATGGAAAGGTCAGCAATGCCATAACAGAAACTTCTTTCTTCTGGAGATACTCAATATGTAATGAGAAAAAATCGTAATTCTCAAATATAGACAAAAGCAGAAGTATTAATTAGAAGTCGTGTCTTTCGGAATTTCACCACTTCATGCCAGAATACGATTTTTGGATTACTTTTTACACATAGCATACGACCTCAAATATAGAAGTGTGCCAGAGAATCTTACTAAATCAACAAAAAATAATGATGAATTGAAAGAACTGAGAGCTGCGGAAAAAAGCACAACCCAAGAAGAATTTAAAGTTCAGATGGGAATAAACATCGACAAACCACTTCCAAGTTGCGGTAGTACAAATGACGGTAATACGGCGAGAAGGTTTTTTCGTGATTTTGAAATTACTTCAAAAATAACTGGAATCGACAAGGAGTTGCTTCGAAGAGTTAACAATATTTTAATGGCACTGAATAGTAAACATAAAGTTAATGGAAATCGTTTCGGGGAATATACATCTGAAATTTCTAAATTACTTGTATCTCTGTATCCATGGAGGGAACTAACACCAACAGTTCACAAAGTATTGTGTCATGGTCAAATAATAATTGAATCGAATATTCTTCCACTTGGAGAGTTAACAGAAGAAGCCCAGGAAGTGAGGAATCGAGATTTTAAGCATGTTCAACTTTTCAGCTTAAGAAAATGCTCCAGGCAATCACAGAATGAAGATATTTTTAATAGTTTACTTCTATCTTCTGATCCTGTCATTCAACTATGCGAAAAAGATGGATTTGTTATGAAACTTTATCATCTCTAAACGAGGAAGATTTAAAGGACTTATATTACCTTCTGGATATGTATACCGATATGACAGATTATTTTATAGAAAATAAGTAGTGTTAGGAATTACCTATAAAAGTAGGTTGTAAGAATTAATTGTATTATGTTTAAGATAAACAGTTCAAATAAAAAAAGCTATTATACTAACTGATGATATTGTATTAAATTGTGTTTTATATTTCGGTGGGCGGGAAAAGTGGTTTGTGTGGGGTGATTTGGGTGTTGTTGTGCGTGGCTCATAATAAAATTATAATTTTTTTATTGTATATACAATGTTATAGTCTTTAATAAAATAATTAACTAAATAATTTTTGAAAATTGTCCACAAAACTCAATGAAATTTTAAACGCTTGTTAAATTGGTCATTTCAAATAAGAAAATGCAAAAAAAAAATTTAAAAGGTCATAGGGCATCCCGCAATTCCCAAAAATAGGAATGAAAATCCCAAAAATGGGATTTTTTACATTTTTGCCCATAGGGTCCACATTTCTTTCAAGGCTGGGAAAATGCTTTTGGAGTAAATATAAAACATATTGAGGTTTCCAAAACTGCTTTCAGTTTTCTGATAAAAAATAGGTAATATTCGGAAGGACTCTTTTATTTTATTAATAAAAGAGTTAAGACACATTTTTGGCAAAAAAAAAACGGCAAAAATCTAAAATTTTTTGAATTTTTAAATTAAAATACGTATATTTTTGGATCTGTAAATGATATTGATTTGAAATTTTTTGTATATTATTGGAAATTTTGTTGTATCACTAAATTTTTAAATGCCTATAACTCGAATATTATAAGAGATAAGTAGTATGTACATGCATGTTTTTTCAAGATCTCGTCGAACGCTTTCAGAAAATAAAAAATGGCACGAGTTTAAAAATTTTACATGTCGTAGGTACCCTACTTAGAGCCGCCACAGCGCCGTCCCTGGGGCATCTGCGGGGTTCAAAAAACTTTAAAAACTTAAACTCGAATACTACTTGGCTACGCTCAAATTTTATACCGATCGGATCAGCCGTTTAGAAATACCAGATTTATTTTCAAAAAAATTCCATTCTGCTCCACTCTGGCATGGTTTAGTTAGTTAGTTTAGTTAGTTAGTTAACCTATTTTAATGCCAAACTTGTAGAGTTTGTTGGAGATTCTTTTATATTTCTAAGAAACCGTTAGCAACATTATTTTCTTTATATTAATTACTAATATTCAAGTTCATTATCATGTAAATTAATGTAGTACAATTTTAATTCCATTTGATAGTACTAACAACTCATTTACAATACTGGCAATTCAACAATTAATACAAAATTCAAAAATACAATTCATTACTTAATACTAAAAATTCAATAAAAAAATAAATATATATTTGATAATAAAAAAATACAATTAATTATTGTGTTAAACCTTTAGTTTAAACTGTTCCTTATATGTAAGGTTTGTTCGGTATTATAAATGGGTAATATCGGTTTATGCTTTCGTATTGCCCTCATATAAGTGGACTCCCAAAAAACAGCTTTAACCGTCTTGTTAAATTACGTACATCAATGCCCAACATACCCGGGTATGTTATACAATTTATATGGCTATTTCATCTTTTTACACATTTCTAGCATATAATTCAGATAATTATTAAAACTAATTTAATAAAACGTCTGTACATATAAATTAAATAGTTTTTGATCATAAACCATTAAATTTTAGCAATTTTTTCTTTTTTATATCCTATTAACAAAAATATCATATATAAAACCCTAAAGAAAAACGCCTGCATAACGTACATTATGCAAAATTTTGACTTTTATACTCATTGACCGGGAAACATAATTGAACGAAACTTTTTATATATTATTTATTAATGTGTATATAATCGATTACCATTAAAGAAATTGTTTTTGGTTTCGTTAGTAGGGATCTTTTTTTGCAAAAAAAGATTGCTAAGTCATGTTCAAAAATTAAATTTTTAAAATTTAAACTTAAATATTTTTGTTTATATGAGAATAAAATTATTATTATCAGCATAACTTTATTTTACTAAAATATACAATAAAAAACTTATTTCGTCAAAATCGGCCCATATTTGTTAATGTTAAGGGTCCACAAATATTTCACATTCAAATTTATGAACATGACTCTGTGTTTGAAACTAAATTTATTGTTTAGTTCAATTTTTTTCATAAGATACAAGAATATATATAATTCTAATAATAAAACATAAAGTTTATAAAGAAACTTAATTTTTGTCCGATATCTGACATACAACTTGTATACATACCGGGGTATGTTGGGTATTGGTACACGAGGTAAAAATAGAAAATCGGCCATTAATCGGTTTAATTCATATATGTGGACATTGTCTAACATCTTAGAAGTACAATTTTCTTCTAATTTTAAGCAAAAGCCGCCAAAGATATGGCGGATTAAAGTTAACAGCTTAAAAAACCCACAACGAAAGACCTAAAATACAAATTAATTTACCCAAATATTTTAAATATTAGTGGAAAAATTCGCTTTTTAAGAGTTTTTTCAACCTCTTCAAAAAATATATTTTTTTATAAAACTAAGTACATATTTTTATGGACTATTTAACATGGTGAAATCAACAGCTAAAAAAATATGCATTTATGTGTGGTAGATTAAAAATTAAAGTTTTAATTTATTTATGCATATATTTGAATGCATTTTTTTAAAATTGCATTAAATGCAAAATCCCGAAGATATCTGTTGTCTTTAGAAATTAATTTCAACAGGCGGACATGGCTAAATCGACTACACTATCTATAAAGATTCAGAATTTTATATACTTTATAGTATTGGAAAATTATACTGTAGAAATTGCAAACCTTCACATGAAGGTGTAGGGTATAAAAAAAGGAAAATCGTTAATATAAAAGAAAACTATTGAAAAAACAATTATAATCGAGCGATGTCGTCCATCGCTAGGGTCAAAGTATAGAAAGTATAGACTAGTATAGAACTTTATTTTACAGCTTTTTGTCGAGATACGACTATACTAAACATAATTATAACTAAATGTGCCAAATTTCATTTAATTATCTCTAAAATTGCGACCTGTATTTTGATTACAAGGGTTCTGTTATATGTGGGTTAGGTGAAATAACCGTGCGATATTTTCCATTTTCAACAGCTTCGACTAAGAAAATGATTGAGATTTCAAAAAAAGAAAAAAAAAACACAAAAAACAAAAAAACATGATTAAAATCCAAGACTTTTTAAAAGGCGACTTTAAAATAAAATTTTTGAAACGCGTTTTTAGATTTCACCAATACTAGAAGAAAACATGCCTGATTTAATTTTATAGCCTTCACCTTCGTAAGAAGGGTATATACAAGTTTGTCATTTCGTTTGTGATTTCTACAATATCATTTTCCGACCTATTAAATATATGTATTCTTCAATAATTCTGTTTCTTCTTAAAAATTAGCATCAACACATAAATAACTGAGTACCTCTGAAAATTTCCTCAACAAATTATAAATAAAGGCACAAAAATAACAACAAAGAGATAAAGTAATTATATTTGGTTATGTTTGTTTTTTTTTTCTATTCTATTTTGAGAATCTTCCAAAAAATCATGAACATTTATACGGGGATTTTTTGAATGCATGTCTTTTTTATGATTAGTTGTATAATCCTTTTTATTTGCTTATTAATTATTATTAACAATATTTCTCAATTAAACTCATATTAAATAATCAATAAAGCTACGTACAATGCTGGAGAAATCCACTCTGCACTCCAGCAAAAAATGTTAACTTTTCAAAATATTCAAAATAAATTGTAATAAGAAAAATTATAACAAGAATAAGAAATGAAAAAAAACACATTTTTATAAAAATATGTTAAATCCTGTGGAATTTGAATGATTTTTTTAAATATATTTTAAAAGCGCGAATACTGGCAGAGAAATATTTTCAATATAATATGTATCAAAATGTTATGGCACATTTGATAATTTTACCCATTCGTTCCCACTGTAGTCGCCTGGGTAAAATTTGATTTTTGGAATATAACTTTAGAATCTAAAGATTAAATGTACATTATTTTAAAATCATAAAAACATAACGGTAAATTTTAAATATTTTTTTAAATATTTTTACATAATTAAAAATTTTTTAGTTTATTTTTATAAGCTTAAATATTGGTATACTCGCTTAGGTACAATGGGACTATCCTTGCCTATTTTTTCATATATCTTAATTATCATTTAAGGATGTTTATGTCCTTTTTGGTAAAATTTTTAAAGGCTTGTAGGTGCTACTGATTATCATTATAATAAAATCAAGTCACATTTATATTTTTTAATTATTTTTTTTAAATATTGTCAAGAAATTGATGAAAAATTAATTGATAAATACTGTTAATTACTAGAGGATCTACCAGACAACATTGTTGGTGAATGGGAATTGTATGACAGCAGTGCCAGTAAAGAATGCATTCCATTTCCTGAATTTTTATTAATTTATTTTAACACAAATATCAAAAAAGTGTCGAAAAAGTGCACTGAATACGGTAATTCACAGATAATTTCAATACATTTCATAATTAATCTATTGGAAAAATTATTAAAACTAATTGATTCGATTTTTGTGTAAGAAAATACCAAAATATTAAAATAATAATAATAAAAATTGGTTTTTATTTTTTTATTTATTTGTATTTATACCCATATTGTCCCGCTGTACCCATCCGAGTACAGCCCAAAAATCGCATTTCCAAAATTCAAAAATGTTTTGTTTTTAAATTTTCTTTCGAATGAGTTCATAATAAGATTCATTTTGCAACAAATAATTTAAATTCATTGATTTTAAGATCGTTGGTATCTAATGGGTTAAATAAGAAATAAAAAACACATTTTAATAAAAATTTATTAAATCCTGTGGAATTTGACTGTTTTTTGTTAAAATATATTTTAAAAGCACGAAAACTGGCAGAGAATATATATTTATAATATTTTCAATATAATATGTATCAAATGTTTCAAATATGGTATAATGTTTATGT
Organism: Lucilia cuprina; assembly: GCF_022045245.1. Lineage (NCBI taxonomy): Eukaryota > Metazoa > Arthropoda > Insecta > Diptera > Calliphoridae > Lucilia > Lucilia cuprina. The sequence continues at coordinate 43,423,358 of NC_060950.1, forward strand.
AAAACAAGTTTCATTAATTTTCCTGAAACATGAAAAAATTTATAATTTATAGAAAATATAAAGTTTCTTTTATTTACTTTTAACAAAATTTGATATTTTATTATTTACATTTGTCATGTTAAAACAAAATTTGATAGTGCGATAAAATCGATTACTCGGTTTTCTAATTAATCGCATTCTACCCTATGCGTTATCCAATTTGAACAGAAATTTGTACTAGCACATTTATGAATCTTATATAGGTAAATATAATATTTTTTTGTAAAATTTTTCAAAACTAAAACAAATTTTCTTATATTTACTTTTATGTGTCTTCAGAATCACAAAATTCTCGGGTAAATTTTTAATAACTCAACCATTTTTTAACCAATTTTGTCTTTTTGGAAAGACAATTTTGTAGACATTACGATTTTGCAATAATTAATACTTAAAGCCTCATTTTGTGAAAAAACTCCAAAAGGAGCCATTTTTCCCATTGTCGTGTCGAAAATATAATAAAGGCCCTTAAATTATCAACGGAAATAATTTAAGTAGATATCAAAAATAGATCTTAGAAAATAAAAGCGTTCAAAAACGAGTGTCTAGCAGACGCCAGGACAGTAAAAGAATTATAAAAAGTTCACGTCGGTCCCAGAGGGTTAAGCAAAAAAGATGTTTACGTTCTGCCTCCAAATTTATAATTTCAATATAAAAAACTAAGTACATTAGGGCACCCCACGGCTATTGCATCCTCGGAAATATATACGGCCTAATATTGACAACTTTAAATTTGTAATTTTTATAAAAACGCTTCATTAGACCATTCCACGGCTATTGCCAAAGATTATCTACAGCAGTATCAACAAAAAATATTTTCCTCGGCTTTTTTGAAAAACTGCTTCTTATTTTTGATATTTCTCGTTGCTGAGATATATCAAAAACATTTATATTTAACCAATTTAGTATGGGAGATATAATTCAGTGAAATTTGGCACGTGATATTTTATAGTACTGCAGACAAAGCCTATGCAAAATGGTTAACATCGGTCCATTATTTCACCCAGCCCCCATACAACTGAACCCCCGAATAGGGCTTTTAAACTTTGTAATCAAACTACAGGTCGCGATTTTGGTAATCCAATGAAATTTGGCACATGATCGTCTATGATACCGTAGACGAAGCCTGTTAAAAATGGTAAACACACATTATCTAAATTATGATGTAAATACAAAATTTGACTGAAATATAGCTTTTATGTACAGAAATTTAGCTTAAAAATTTTTTACGATCGGTTTGCTTACATGAAAAAATATAAAGAAAATTTCGTTTGTAATGTTCAATAAATCTTGGAGTTGTCCATTATTTTACCTAGCCTCCATATGGCTTTTAAGTTCATATATATATTTAATATACTCACATCTCGACAAAAAGCTGCAACAACCAATTTCTATACTAGACTATGAAAAACCCCCATCGAAATTTCACCTAAATGTCCACAATTTTATTCAACAATAAACGGCTTAAGTATGTATATATGGGGCAAAGTACAATTCAACTTAAATGCTTAATTGTGGCAACTAAATCACATTATGTTTTTGTAAAAGGTTTTGTATGGTCGGCCTCGCCCGACTAGAATTTTTTACTTGCTTAATTTTCATTTTATGTATTATATGCCGATCAGCTATTTATTTTGTTGGTAAATCTACTAAGCTTATATACTAGACCAAGGGTCGGCAAACTATGGCTCGCGAGCCAATCGTGGCTCTTTGGATGTGGAGCTGTGGCTCTTTAGTTTCATACACACATTTTATTTATTAAAAAATATATGTATATACATATATATTATAAAATCATTCCGATTTAATTAATGAGTAACGCAACTAACAAAACATTATACAAAACTTTTTAACTTTACATGAGCAAAATAAAAACAAATACTTTTTGAATGGGAAAGAAAGCAACACAACACCTCTTTAGTTGGGAGGGTATATTGGGTTTGTGCTGATGTTTGTAACATACAAAAATATTCGTCCTATACCCACCTTATTTGACCCTATCCCCCATACAAACTCCCCTTCAGAAAATGACTTAAAGGTCAAAATTCACATACAAACACTAATAACACTTTTAAGTTCTACATAAGTAATATTGAAGAAGACTTATCTCCCCCTACCAACATTTTTAAGGATAGGGCCATATTTTGCCCTACTCCCCTACTCCGAAATAAAGTTAAAAAACAAACCAAATGCTTTATTTTTTTAAATAATCCCCATTTTTAATATACATACTGACTGGTGTAGGGTATCATATATTCAACTACGCCCGACTATACATTCATATTTGTTTTAAATACGCATTGAGCCATTTGGAATTGGTGTTGGATCTCTAGAAATTCAGTTGATAAATTTAAAAAGTAAAACTTTGCACTATGGAAAATTGTCAAAGTTTAAAAGCAAGTTGGAAGAGTTAGGTAAAAAGCTAACTAACAAATGAAAATTTAGAATCGTTTTTGGAACTTTAAACAACATGTTGTGATCCAAACATTGTAAAGCCATCACTCCCATTGAATTTGTTCCATGTACACGTTCATATTGCAAGTAAATGTTTAATTCTTTAAAGTATTAATTAAAAAGTTCTTTATAAACAAATAAGATGTAAGTCATGATCATATTTTCCAAAATTTTAGTGTTTCTTTTTTTATTAAAACATATTTTTGGAAAAATGATTAATTAATTAATTGATACAGTTAAATACTAAAATCTTGGTCTATTTGAAAATTTTAATCTTTTTTAAAGAATTTTATATTGTTTGCACGTTTTCTATAAAAAGGTACCAAAAAATGTAATATTTATAAATATTGCACGTTTTAATGACAGTAATCTTTTTAAGTTTGATATATTTTTAACATAAAATGTGGGCTATAAATAATGGAACAGAAAGTGTGTTTTGGACCTATCCTTACAAAATTCGGTAATGAGATTTTGGATCCAATAAATCTTTTTATACCCTACACCATTTTAGTGGAAGGGACCTTGCCAAATTTCAGAAAGATCGGCCCTCATTTGACCCTAGTTCCCATACAAAGTTCCCTTCAGAAAATTACTTGAATGTCCAAAATTAACTTATAAACACAAATAAATATTATATAATATATAATCACAAAACTTTATCGGGCTTGGTTCATATTTGCCCCTAGACGCCATATAAAGCCTCTTTCAGATAATTCGATTTTCATCAATAAATTGCTTAAATGTATCGGAACAATGAATTATCATAAAGAATAATCACATTTAATATTCATAACTAGTGTAGGGTATCATTTGGTCTGTCACGCCCGACTATACTTTCATACTTGTTTCTCTTGATTTTCATCATTATACTTGTATTTTAGCCTTCGTTTTCAAAAGAAGACTCTATATGTGGGGTAGGGTCAATTTTGAATCCATTCTCATTAAATTTGGCACAGATATATGTGTTCTTATAAACTTGTTTATGACAAATTTACCACTATGCTGGTATTAATAAGCCTGTTTTGAGCTTAAAAGTCCTTAAGAGGAATTTATATGGGGGTATGGTCAACAATTATATTATTAGATCAGTTATTAGCGTTGAGAGTGTGAGAGTAATTTTCTGAAGTATACCTTATAATGTTCCGACCGTCTTCAAATTTGGTCGAGAGAGATTTAGTTTTTATAAAACTTGTTTGTGTCGAATGTCGTCGCTTACTGCTATTATTAAGTCACTTAAGAGCGATAGGCCATTTTCTAATGGGGATCTAATATGAGTAGTAGGATCAATTATAAGCCGATCATCACTAAATTTGGTAAAGTGATTTTTGTTCATGTTTGTGTTGAATATTAAGCCTGTTATGAGTGTTAAAATCAAATCTGAAAGATACATTTTTGTTATTATACAACTTATTTATGTCAAATTTCGTCGCTATACTGCTACATGTCAATTATGATCGTTAGAGTAATTTTCTGAAAGATTCCTTATATTAGGTCAATTATGGTTCGATGTCCGCAATACATCACAGTATAATTTCTGTTTGCATAAAAAAATTCTGCAAATTTTTTTCTCGATTGCTGCTTCTATGACACTTATACCGTATTATGACAAATGCCTTTTATCACTGATTGTGGTATCACTGTTGCCCAACTCTAATAAATGTTTATCTGTATATAACATATTTTAAAAAACATATGAAAATTCAAAAAGTATTTGTAGTCAATAATCTTCCTTGCAGAGTTGTCTTGTATATAATTAAAACAAAATTGTTTTTGAAGTCAATTTATAAAGCATTTGTAATGTTTCAATAAATTAATATTTTGTGGCTCTTTTAAACCCCATGTTTTGTAAACTGTAAATTTTGGCCCTTCCGATTCAAAAGTTTACCGACCCCTGTAGTAGACATTTTTTCATGGTAGTTCGACATAATTTTACATACACACATTTGTTCAATTCACAATCAAGTTGTATATTGTACCTACTAAAGTTTAGTAACAGTGATTGTGAACAGATCTTTGCAGCAAGTCATAAGTTTATGTTCACAATGAAAAAAAAAAAACAATCAAAAACAAACAATGTCAAAAGATAAAAAAATCAAATAATATTAAACTAATTAAGCGAGCAAAATAAACCAAATTAATTTCTTTTTATTAAAAATTCTATTTTTTCATTATTCCACATTTTAAACTAATAAATAAACAGTTTTTAATAAAACTTTATTTTTGTTTTGGCAAACAGCTGTTTGTTTGTAATTTCTGTGTTACCACTTTATCGTTTTTTATGCCAAAATCGATTGAATTTTTTATATGCTGAAATAAACAATTGACAACACTGAACTTTCTTACGACATTAGAAAAACATATGAAAAATTGTCGTAAGAGTTGTATAGAGCTTTTGCATAGAAAATACCAACAACATTGTTATTACTATTGTAGCAGTTGCTGACGTACAACGCTACAACATCGATTGTGAATTGAACAATTTTGTTGTTGCGTTGATGTAAATAGTATTATTTTTAATATAGCTACCATACTTAACATGATTACAATGGTACTTTACTACCAAGAGTGAAAACCGCTATTGTAAATTTAAAAATGAAAAATTACGAATTAAAAAAAATATGTTTAACAGATACTTCAAAGATTTATTTATTCTTTGTATTTTAAATACTAAACACCTTCATTCAGATATGTGACTTTTATATTTAAAATTTAAAAATTTAGAAAATATTATTTCCATCAAGTTTGGGTCGTTTCTAATCCTTATGAAGTTATAAACAATTTCTGTCAATTTAAAATTACGTTTAATTTAACTCACGTAATACTACGAAAATAAGAATAACAATTGTAAAAAAATACTTTTTTTGTAAAATCAAAAATAATTCTTTCATATTACAAAATAACTTTGTTTCTAAAAAAAATCGTTACACTCGTTAAATATTACATGCTTTAAGGAAATTATTTTGTAAAATAAAACAAATATATACGAAAAAAATATTACGACTGGTTTTCATAAAATTGGAAAAGTGATTAATGGTTAATTTTTTGTAAACACCCCAGCAAAATATTTGCTTACAAATTCACTAGAAAAATCACCAGAACTCATCGAGTAAAGTACTTACAATTCTACTAGAAAAAGTACTTATTTTTGTTTGAGATGTTCCAAATATTATTTGGTTGGAAATAAGTTGTTTTTTAGTAGAGTTATTTATAGAATATTTATGAAAAAATAAAAATAACAAGTATGAATGTATAGTCGGGCATAGCCGGCCACATGATACCTTACACCAGACAGTATGTATGTTAAAAATGGGGATTATTTAAAAAAATAAACCATTTGGTTGGTTTTTTTAACTTTATTTCGGAATATTTTTACTTTTTTTTGGCAAAAAAGAGATTTTTTTAAGAGGGCTCAAAGGGGAGTAGGGCAAAATATGGCCCTATCCTTAATAATGTTGGTAGGGGGAGTAAAGTCTTCTTCAATATTATTTATGTAGAATTTAAAAGTGTTATTAGTGTTTGTAAGTGAATTTTGACCTTTAAGTCATTTTCTGAAGGGGAGTTTGTATGGGGGATAGGGTCAAATGAATCCCGATCATTACAAAAATCGGTAATGTCATTTAAAGTTCTATAAAACTAAGTTTTGTCGACTTTTGTTAACATAATAGATCATTTAAATCAATTATAAGCCAAAAGGCACTATTTGGGGGTACGGTTGTATGGGGGCTAGTCGAAATAATGGACCGATTTTAACCATTTTCAATTCTTGGGCCAAAAGAAGCGTGTGTGCCAAATTTCATCCAATTATCTTGAAAATTGCGACCTGTACCTTGCGCACAAGGTTTACATGGACAGCCAGCCAGCCAGCCAGCCAGACGGACGGACATAGCTTAATCGACTCAGAAAATGATTCTAAGCCGATTGGTATACTTTAAGGTGGGTATAGGACGAATATTTTTGTATGTTACAAACATCAGCACAAACCCAATATACCCTCCCCACTAAAGTGGTGTAGGGTATAAAAAGACGACACAGACTGGGGTTGAACTCAGTACCTTCCGTCTACCAGTTGAATGCTACTCTTACTACACCACTGCTTTGTTGTTTTATTGTGCGTCAAATAATAGTTTTCACACACAAATACTATTTTATTTTTTGTTTGTCTAAAAATAGACATTTGATATCGTGTTCACAAAAAAGGAAAAAAAAACAGAAAAAGTAACTGTTTTATTTTTGTTTGTTTCTTTTGTTTGTTTCTTTATTTTGATTTTTTTTAAACTTTACCTACAAAGTAAGTCATTAATTAAGTACTTAATGGTAATCATTGTAAGCAAAGATTTTGCTGGGACATTCTCTATTAGACATTTAAGTCACGAGTTTTATGGCGATTTTAATTTGTTCTAAAACTACAAAAATCAAAAAGGTGTAAAACTTTAAAGGTTCATATCTGTTGCTGTTCTCTTTCACTCCAATATAATTTTATATTAAAAAGTTTTTTATGGAAATGCACTTCATGAATGCATTTTTGAAATCGTTCTCCCTGTTTAAATTTTATTATAAGTGATTTAATTGATTTTTTGAATCTTTTTATGCAAAATATAAAAATATTTTTTTTATGTTCTATATTACAAATTTTTTGTTGATATTTCATGCACTAGTTTAGTGGTGAGTTAAAAAAGTGCAGCCTCACTGTTCACTAAAATTAATTTAGTAATAGTAAAAACTCTTTTTTACAGCATAGTGCAATATTTTTTCTCCATTAATAGGATAGTGGAAAAATATAATCATTCACTACTGTTAAAGGATCTCAAATACATATCATTATATTGAATTAATTTATACTCTTTAATACATTAATTAATTAATACTAATATTAAAGTAGTAACAAAATTAAAAGACAAAAGGAAATAGTAATACAAAAAAATACGGAAATTTCATCAATGTATTAATATAACAAATTAAATTAAAATAAATATTCTTTAATACAATAAAAATAATAAAATAGAAATATTTTGAACATATATATTTTCAATTTGTTTGGAATATTTTTATAAACATTTATTTTTGAGCTTTTAGTGTATATTAGAGTCCGACCGAACTCCATATTTCGTTCGGTACCGAACCCGAACTTCGGTAAATTTGAAAGTTCGGCCGAACACAAACTTTGTTCGGTTTACAATGTTCGGTGAACACGAATTTTTTCTTGAATAAAAAACGCATATATGATTAAAAAGTAATAAATTTATAACATTTAAAACCAAAATATGAACATCCGGAAGATTTTGAAAACGGTCTTTAATTAGCAATTGGGTCAATTACCAACTAATTCCTTATTCCAGAGAGTAATAAATTTCTAATAACAAACCATTTTTGTGAAATGCTTTATTTTTGGTTTTTTACGATTTATTGAACATCATGATATTTTTGTATATATCATAATATTGTTATACATGATCATATTATTATCCAAGCTGATCAAAATTACGTTTTAAATATGTATCGAAATCAAAGTGAATTTTATCGAATTAGTAACATTACAATTTCTAAAAAAAATAAAAAATATATATAATAAAAAGATAAAAAATATACTCACAATATTTGACACAGTTCGCAAATTTCAATTTGCCGATTTATCTAAAGCGAACCTTTGGGCATGTCCAAATGTAAACCGTTTTTGTCAATTTTGAATTCCAATCAAACTGCAACAATAGTCTGACTGTCTGACAAACACGTCTAGATCGTTTGAGAAAAAATGTATAGTCGAAACTAGGTAATTCAAATTAAATGTTTGTCTTCTCTTAGTGTTTTAATCACTTTCTGTTTTTCAAATCAGCCGAAAAAAACGAACAGTTAAAAAGGCGTTCTGTACCTATGTATATCGAAAATTTATTGTACATCCAGGATGTATGATAACTTCTGTAAACAAATTTTCAGCATTTTTAAAACTTTTTGATGATGTAAAAATATGATAAATAAACATTTTCGTTTCGGTCAAAATTTCGTGTGCAAAATTGGTATTTGGTATTGAATGTCAGATTTTCCATTAGTATTTTACACGATGTAGTAAGGTTATATTACATATCGTGTTTAAACGATCGCATCCGTATCCTTCTACATAAAATTTTGACAGATCATATTACTTGTGTGCTCGTGTGAAAGGGGCTTAAAATAAATAATATTCATTGACGTTGAGAAAATGTATTAATTTTTTGCCCTTTCTGAATTATGTTTAAAAAAATGCCTGTTAATGCTTTCCAAGACAGTCTTGAAGTATTAGTTTCAAATTTCATAAATTTCGATTCCGTCGTTGTCATAATAAGACGTAATTGCATCAAAAAATGTAGCAAAAATACAAATATTTCCTTTGCAGTTTAATTTGTCAAAAATATTGATATTTATTAATTCAAAATTCACACTAATTCAAAAACTATATATCATTTTAAGATTACACAACAAAATTCGTTCCTTTTATCTCTAAATTTTTAGTGAATAAGAGGGTAAGTCTCTTAATTTGAAAAACATTTAATAATTTTACCGCGTTCCATATCCAACCAATTGAAACTTCTAAATAAAGATACATTTCTGTTGAAAATTTCTTAAAGTGAACCCAGCCAATTAGGAGTGGACCTTGTGAAAAACACTAGTAAAAACTCTTTTTTACAGCATAGTGCAATATTTTTTCTCCATTAATAGGATAGTGGAAAAATATAATCATTCACTACTGTTAAAGGATCTCAAATACATATCATTATATTGAATTAATTTATACTCTTTAATACATTAATTAATTAATACTAATATTAAAGTAGTAACAAAATTAAAAGACAAAAGGAAATAGTAATACAAAAAAATACGGAAATTTCATCAATGTATTAATATAACAAATTAAATTAAAATAAATATTCTTTAATACAATAAAAATAATAAAATAGAAATATTTTGAACATATATATTTTCAATTTGTTTGGAATATTTTTATAAACATTTATTTTTGAGCTTTTAGTGTATATTAGAGTCCGACCGAACTCCATATTTCGTTCGGTACCGAACCCGAACTTCGGTAAATTTGAAAGTTCGGCCGAACACAAACTTTGTTCGGTTTACAATGTTCGGTGAACACGAATTTTTTCTTGAATAAAAAACGCATATATGATTAAAAAGTAATAAATTTATAACATTTAAAACCAAAATATGAACATCCGGAAGATTTTGAAAACGGTCTTTAATTAGCAATTGGGTCAATTACCAACTAATTCCTTATTCCAGAGAGTAATAAATTTCTAATAACAAACCATTTTTGTGAAATGCTTTATTTTTGGTTTTTTACGATTTATTGAACATCATGATATTTTTGTATATATCATAATATTGTTATACATGATCATATTATTATCCAAGCTGATCAAAATTACGTTTTAAATATGTATCGAAATCAAAGTGAATTTTATCGAATTAGTAACATTACAATTTCTAAAAAAAATAAAAAATATATATAATAAAAAGATAAAAAATACTTACAATATTTAACACAGTTCGCAAATTTCAATTTGCCGATTTATCTAAAGCGAACCTTTGGGCATGTCCAAATGTAAACCGTTTTTGTCAATTTTGAATTCCAATCAAACTGCAACAATAGTCTGACTGTCTGACAAACACGTCTAGATCGTTTGAGAAAAAATGTATAGTCGAAACTAGGTAATTCAAATTAAATGTTTGTCTTCTCTTAGTGTTTTAATCACTTTCTGTTTTTCAAATCAGCCGAAAAAACGAACAGTTAAAAAGGCGTTCTGTACCTATGTATATCGAAAATTTATTGTACATCCAGGATGTATGATAACTTCTGTAAACAAATTTTCAGCATTTTTAAAACTTTTTGATGATGTAAAAATATGATAAATAAACATTTTCGTTTCGGTCAAAATTTCGTGTGCAAAATTGGTATTTGGTATTGAATGTCAGATTTTCCATTAGTATTTTTCACGATGTAGTAAGGTTATATTACATATCGTGTTTAAACGATCGCATCCGTATCCTTCTACATAAAATTTTGACAGATCATATTACTTGTGTGCTCGTGTGAAAGGGGCTTAAAATAAATAATATTCATTGACGTTGAGAAAATGTATTAATTTTTTGCCCTTTCTGAATTATGTTTAAAAAAATGCCTGTTAATGCTTTCCAAGACAGTCTTGAAGTATTAGTTTCAAATTTCATAAATTTCGATTCCGTCGTTGTCATAATAAGACGTAATTGCATCAAAAAATGTAGCAAAAATACAAATATTTCCTTTGCAGTTTAATTTGTCAAAAATATTGATATTTATTAATTCAAAATTCACACTAATTCAAAAACTATATATCATTTTAAGATTACACAACAAAATTCGTTCCTTTTATCTCTAAATTTTTAGTGAATAAGAGGGTAAGTCTCTTAATTTGAAAAACATTTAATAATTTTACCGCGTTCCATATCCAACCAATTGAAACTTCTAAATAAAGATACATTTCTGTTGAAAATTTCTTAAAGTGAGCCCAGCCAATTAGGAGTGGACCTTGTGAAAAACACGAAAATTCCTTTTATACCCATTTTAATTTACTTTTTCTAAAATATATATTTTGACAGATTACAGCAAAATACTACTCAAGTATTTCCATATTTCCGAAAAAGTACCTAAACTACACATAATTACCCGTTAAGTTGAATTACTTAATTACTTACTTACTATGTACGAACGGTTGTTACATCTTACAAAGTTGGCAGTAAAATTTTCAGAAAATGTCTAATAGCACTGCCAACTTACAAATTTACAAATATTGTCAGTCTGACAGACGATCGTTAGATATTTTCTGAACATTTTACTGACAACGTTGTAATATCTAACAACCGTGTATCACGTCTTTTAGATAACTAAATCGAAAATAATTTCGCTTTAGAATATACAAAAATTCGTTTTCAATCACAAAAGTACCAATTTTCCCAATTTTTGATACCAGTTTTGTTTCAACTTTCGCAACGCAACTTTGCTAATACATATTTCTGACATTTTTGAATGCTAAATCGAAAATATTTTCGCATTAAAATAGCCAAAAAAAAAGTTCTTATGCACAAAAGTACCAATTTTTTCCGTTTTTCGTAGTTTTCGCCTATTTTTTTACCCATTCTAGTCCAATTTTCGGAAAGTTATATAGCCTATTGACGCTTCCAGACATAGATCTTTCTTTGTTCTAAATTTGAAGATAATTGGTTCATCCGTTTAGACGTGATTGACGCACAAACAAATAAACAAACTTACAAAGAAATTTATAATATAATTAGGATAATATAAAAAATAACAAATTTTGATTTATGATATTTTAAAATACTGTCAACAGACAGAACGACTTGGATGATATTATTTAGAAATGTATCACAGTTACGATGTTTTAAATCAACAAAATCCTAGATAAACTCTCAAAGATATGAACATTTTAAGTTTTCTACCTTTCGAACAAATTAAAACCACAAATGAAATCGCGTTTCTTTAAAATTTTCAAAATAAAAAACGGTGTTGTTTTATTTTCTGCTTAAAGGACATATATTGATAATATAAAGGAAATTGAAAGACATGAGGTCAAAAATTGTCAGGTTTTCTGTGTTATTTCCTGGAATTCATGATATCCGATTTTTTTCGCACAGTTAAGCATGGATTATTTCAGTGTATTAATTTGTTATTGTAGTTTTTTACTTTGATGCAGGTATAAAATGTAAAATTATAAGAAGAATTAAATGAATTTAAATTTTTTTTAAATTATATCCTAAAAAAATTAAAAATAATAAATCTTTTTTTAAACATACTTAGTGAAGGGTATATAGTATTCACACGAAAGTAAAACTCTTACTTGTTTTTTCATTTCATTAATTTTATTTATTTTAATTCATTAGTTGATATGTGCTTGTGATTTGAAATCGCCAAACTTCCTGCGATTATGTTCTATAGCACACCTATTTTGTGATTTAATTTTACAATCGCCAATGCTATACGAAATGCTGTTTTCATTATATATACAATGCAAAATTGATTCATTTATATTATGAATATACAACTTTTTAATTTCAGGATTTAAAACCATCCAATATAGTTGTCAAAGCTGATTGTACTTTGAAGATTCTAGATTTTGGACTGGCAAGGACAGCTGGTACTACTTTTATGATGACGCCCTATGTTGTAACACGTTATTATCGGGCACCAGAAGTAATTTTAGGAATGGGATATAAGGAAAATGTCGATATTTGGTCTGTTGGATGTATAATGGGCGAAATGATTCGAGGAGGTGTACTATTTCCTGGTACCGATCACATTGATCAATGGAACAAAATAATTGGTATATTTTTTTTGTTCAACATAAAAAAATAATATTAAGCCCTTTATTACTAATTAACAGAACAACTTGGAACACCATCAACTTCTTTCATGCAAAGACTACAGCCTACTGTGAGAAATTATGTTGAAAATAGACCTCGTTATTCAGGCTATTCCTTTGATAGATTGTTTCCAGATGTTCTATTTCCCAGTGACAACAATGAACAAAGTAGAAGAAAAGCCGCTGAAGCAAGAGATTTATTAAGCAAAATGCTCGTAATTGATCCTGAACAACGTATATCGGTAGAACAGGCTTTATTGCACAGTTATATACATGTCTGGTATGACAATGAGGAAGTTAATGCTGTAAGTAAAATAAAGAAAACAAGTAAGAGCCGGGTTTTGATTTGGCAATTAAATGCCAATTAAGTTAGTTAAGTTTAGTTTAAAAGTGTTGTACTTAAACGGAAAAGAGTCTCGAACTCGAAAAAGCTAGTGATCAGTGCTAATTGAGTTTGTGTCGTTTTGTATCCCTGATAACTCTGAGGTGTCCTCCAGAAATCGATGTCCCAGATACCGAAGCCGGATGTCTATTGATTCCTCTTCTTCCTCATCTTGACAGCTTCTGCAGTAGCCATTATAAGGCAATCCAAGTCGCATTGCGTGGTTACCAAATTTACAGTGTCCAGTGATGACAGCTATAGTTTTGCTGAGTTGGGTTCGGCTGTATCGTAGAAGATGGTCCGTGCGCTCTTTGGCCATATCTTCTTTGTCTGAGTACAAGTTGGCTCATTTTTCCATCTTCTACGATCAGACCTGTAAAATATTTGGTCCAAATATTTGTTATAAAATATTTATAAAGTTGCGTCAAACAAATGCAATATTTATTTCATGTTCAGACTTGAATAAATATTTGATGGTATTGTTTTATCAAACAGTGCAAAAATAATTTGTTTCAAACACACACATGTTTTGCAGCCACAGTATATCGTATATTTTCATGCAAGAAAAAAAAAACAATTTGGCAGTTTGTTTTAATTTTAACTTTTTTATTAGGTTTAAAAATAATTTTTTATAATAAAAGTGTATAATATTAATATATAAAACGATTGAAAAAACTTTGTTTGTCGAATCTGAACATAAAATATTTCATGTTAACAAACAGCAATGCGGATGATTTTCATAAAACAAATTGATTTGCTGGCAAATAAATATTTTCTCATTGTTTCATCAATGTGAACACCAAAAGTCGAATAATTTATGTCATTTTGGTAAAATAATTATTTGATCTTTCAAACCAAATGTAAGATCAAACAGCGTCAATGACAGCTGTTCTTTGTTTATTTTCTGAAAAGAGTGTTATCACCTCATACAAAAATGTAAATAGTCGCTTATATGACTGATTTTATTTTATTTTTTATAAAATATAAATCTGAGACAAAGTTGTGACATTTAATTGAAATTCAAGCAATTGCGTAAATTAATGATAATTATTATTTTTGTTGTTTGTTTTGTTATTTATTGGTTGGTAACAACATACTATATATAATATATGCATCTATAGTCTAGTTTGCAGTCTAGTCCAACGGTTCCCAAATTACAATTAAATAAGAGATACTGTTATCTCGGAGTATGAAGTTAGGCCGCATTTCATAATTCAAGGACAAGCTTATCGCAGATTTAAGTTTGTCAAATTGTAAACAAGTGTTCTTGTTTGGAAGGACTAAAATAATATATTTCCGAAACAGAGGTGACTCTTTATTCGTCTTCAATACGTTAATCCAGGTAATTTTAAATATAAATATTCCATTCCGACGTGATACACAGATTTTAACTTGATTTTGTCGACCAATATTATTAAATTAACATCAGAAAATGCATAAATAGTCAAAACCATGCAGTAAAATTCACAGTACTTTCGCAAAAAGTTCAAGTCATATATTATGCTGATAAACGCATTCCGCAACAATATCGAAGAAGTTCAATTTTCTTATATTATTTTCCCGAAAAATAAGCTAACATACTCAGATTACCCGTCTGCAATCGCAAAAAAATTTTGCAACGTGACTCTTTAAGCACATGTCGACGATATTTGATGAAGAAACCTTTTCGTTAGTTAAAAAAAGGAACGTGAAAGATCTCACGATCATAAAATTAAACATCATGTTAACATTTCAACAATGAAGTCATTCTATCTTCAAAAACAGGCAATTGAAACTTCTATGAAATATTAATTATTCTCAATGTACGGGAATATTTTATAGAAATGACATATCTACATCTGTTTGACCTTGGGATTTATGGACTATGACAATTTTCGGATGAACAATTACATATTTAGAACAATAAGATATCAAAATATGTATGGGGGCCTTCGAATTTAAATAAATTCCTCAAGGGGTCCGCGAAGTAAAAACCGGGGGAACCGCTGGTCTAGATTATAGTCAAGCTATAGTTTAGTCTCTAGTCTTGTCTATACTCTAGTTTATAGTCTAGTTAAAAGTCTAGTCTATAGGTTATGTAATTTCAATACCTTATGCAAGTCTATCTATCTCTTTTCCACTTGCACAAGGTATTGAAATGTAATTTGCATTTTTTTGTGGTAAAATTTTGATGAAAAACAATATTAAATGAAGTTTTAAAATATATGGAAGTTATTATTCAATGATATAGCTTTTAAGTATATATAAACACATATATTTTTGGCTTTTGGTTTGGTTGCGCATTAGCTGTTCTTGTTGTTATGTTCCTTTTTGCCTGCAAACAAAATCTTGTTTTTTTACTGTTTTATCCGTCAATTGCTTTACGAAATTATTTGTTGTAATGTGTACACCGAGCAAACAAACTTTTACTATTTGTATTGAATTGTGTTTGGCTTTGTTTCTTCAAACAAAATGTCAAAATAGAAATACTCATTTTAAGCAAATTATGAAATAAAAATGTATTTAATTTTTTGTTTTTAGGCAGAAATTTCTATGAAATCGTAAAAAATATTATTAAATAGTTTCTTTAACGTTTAACAAAAATGTTTCATGTTTGGTGTTCACATTGTGTTCACACTAAGAAAATATTTGTAGGTTGACAAATAAAAATGTTTCACAAAAAACAGCTGATATTTTGTTTGTTCTTCAAAAATATTTTGTGTTCACAGTAAAGCCAACAAATATTTGATAAAAAACGTCAAATATTTAATAGGTGTGAACGTACCTTAAGTCTTTTGCATACTCCTATCGGAGTACCGCATAAATGGTGTATGTCCGAGTCGGGCAATTGCGTACCCGCCTTCGCGAGCTCGTCAGCGATACAATTGCCTGTAGAGTCTCGCCATAATATTTAAGGATGTCCGGCATTTCTGGACTAGTCGTGATGTAAAGTATACACCTGTCCGGGACTTAATTGCAGCTTGACTGTTGGTAAAGATTAGGATATTTCTGTTTGATATCTTATGATACCAGAGCCAGTTTGCCGTTCTTTTTATGGCCAATATTTGGAATACAGTCATTACTTATTCTAAAAGTAATCCTGATTCCAAATTCCGGAATGAAAATACCGCCCCTACTCGTTCACCGCGCTTTGAGCCATCTGTGTACACGAATAGGCTTCGTGGAGAGTGATCTTCCTGCAGTCCCGTATTTTCAAAGATGATGAAACTGAAGCTTCTCTGGAGGAAGGGCGTGGGGACGCAGTAATCAATATTTACAGGTAGATTTCTTATTCTATCGGTAATACTAGCATGACCATACGTTTATTGCATTCAGTCTGAATGCCGTCGTGAGTGCTATTTTACTGGCCAAGTCCGTCAGGATCCAATTAAGTAGCACGAATAGGGATTTCGTCTTAGATGATCCCAGCGATCCAGTTGTCAGGATCGCCATTTTCCTTACAACCTTGTCAAGGATTTTACAATTTGAGTTTATATTTAGTGCTTTCCACCAAAAGGTAGTTCCACAGAACAGAATTGGCCTGATGAGCGCTTCAAAGATCCATTTCACTAACTTTGGTTTTAATCCCTATTTTGCTCCTATCGCCTTTTTGCAAATGTACATTGCCATTATGGCTTTTGTACATCTTGCTATGATGGGTTGGGTTCCATGGGGGTCCATGATAATTTGCTATCAAGAATTAACCCCTAAATATTTAGCGCTGTCCGAAAGTGGTAATTAAACTCCGTTCAGACGAGGCAGTGTAAAAGAGTCAATCTTATACTTCCTAGTAAATAGTATAAGTTCGGTTTTGCTCGGATTCACTCCCAGAACACTATCGATACTCCATCGACTTAGTATTCTGAGTGTAACTTCCAGCCTCTGTGATGTATTCAAGTGGATTCCTGATACTGCTACAGCAACGTCATCTGCGTAGGCAACAGTTTTGTATCTCATGGAATCCAGTGTCTTGAGTAAACAGTTAATGGCGACATTCCACAGTAGCGGAGAGAGTACACCTCCTTGTGGTGTGCTTCTGTTCACCTTTCTGTGGATCGTTGCTGTGCCCATATTGGAACAGATGATCCATTGTTCCAGAAGTTCTCGTATAAACCTTGTAGTTGAGGCATCTACATTAAGCTTTTGCAGAGCTGATAGAATTGTGGCAGGTTTTACATTGTTAAAAGCACCTTCTATGTCCAGAAAGGCTACTAACGTGTACTCTCCAAATTCGAGAGATTTCACTATGTGACCAACTAGAGAATGCAGTGCAGTCTCAACCGATCTGGCTTTGGTGTATACGTATTGAGAGGGCGATAAGAGAGACGGATTCAGTGACGTTCTGATATCAACGTCAATGATTCTCTCTAAGGTTTAAAGCAGAAAGGAAGATAGACTAATTGGCCTTAGCTTCGCTTTGGTGTGTGTGTAACTTTCCCACTTTTAGGAACGAACGTTACTTTGCACCTAGTCCATTGGTCAGGTATGTAGGACCAGGTGAGGCAGGCTTGAATCATGGTTCGTAGCCAGGGTGTGACTAGATCTATGTTGTGTTGTAGATCAGCAGGTATGATACCATCCGGGCTGGGGATTTATATGGGTTAAAAGTGTTAATTGCCCATTTAATAGCATTCTCGTCGAACTGAAAACCAGTGGGATGCTGATGAAAAGTGCCTGATCTAACCGTCGAGTTATCCAGAGGCAAGTTGCCAGGGAAGTGAGTGTTCATCAATTCTGTTAATGATTCATGTACGCTCGTTGTCCAACTACCGTCAGGCTTTTGAATGAAGCTCTGAACGGTCTGTGATTTTGTTAGGATTTTGCGCAGGCGACGGGTCTCAGAGGAGTTTTCAACATTACTGCAGAAATTCTTCCAAGACCTGCTTTTGACGTTCCTAACCTGATTTTTTAACCTATTCAAGGAACACTTGTATAAAGACCATTCTCATGATCTTTTGGCCTGATTGAATAATTTGCGACATTCTTTGCGAGGCTTCGCTATTTCGGGGGACCACCAGGGTGGTTTTTAAATCTTTCACGTATACGGGACACCTGTGTTCCAAGATTTTTTTCTTGATTTAGAGCTACAGTAAATGGTTATTTCGAAAGAAAAATAAGTTTTTTAGAATATGTTAGGTCATATAATCATTACCAGGGAAACCGAAAACATGCTCTAAAAAAAGTGTTTAAGCGCTTTAAATATGTCGTAAAAAAACTCAAAATATGCTCTTAAAATTTAAAATATATGCTCCAAAAATAAAATTTTTTTAGTATTTTTTAACATTGAAAAGCTCAAAAAGACTGAAATTGTAATGAAATAATAAATGTTTAATGTCATATTCTATATCCCACAACATTTTTTTATAAATGTTTCATCTCATAGTTTGAAGAACTAGTATAATAGAATTCCGTTTTACGTTCAGATAACCAATAAATAACATGAAACCATTTGGTCCCCAAAAAAACATATTTCAAACGACAAAGTTTGACACATTTCTTCCAATTGTATTCATAGCTTTTAAACTGTCATTTTAATCGGTGTTGTCATAAATTACAATAATTAGTTTTTTAAACTATAAAAATGGATTTGTCTCATGAAATCAAAAGTAATCGGTTTTATGTCCGATTTAAAATATAATGCTTTATTAAATAAAAAACTATAACATAACGAATTTTTTTCAAAATTGTAAAATAGGCTAAAAAATTAAAAAAAAATAAAAAAATTGAATTTTATTTTTTATAAATAAAGTTTCGAAAAGAAAATTAAAAATGTATAAAAACGAAAAAACGAAAACATCAAAATATGCACTAAAAGAGTAAAATATGCTCTAAAAACTCGAAAATATGCCTTAAATATGCTAAAAAATCAAATCATGCAAAATTATGCTCTTACGGGTAAAAAATGCAAGAATATGCTCTAACAAATCGATGCCAAAATTCTCAAGTTGGTCTGAAACGTGTAAATATCTTATCCATGAGTCCATACGACGCACCACAAAAAACATGCATTTGCATATTTTGGTTTCCCTGATCATTACTATCATCAGCAAAATAAAGATAACAATTCTAAGTTATTGACTTTCTCTATGTTGTTGAAAGCTCTTCATCGTACAAAATATAAAACAAAATGTTGTGTATTTCTTTCTTAATGGCCGCTAGGGGGACACCGCAGAACTGGTCTAAATCCAGTATGGCCATCCCCGTAACAGCTTTTGCCAAGTTATAAGCAATAGTATTGCCAATTATATCCTCGTGTCCGAAAGTTTCTCGTAATGCACGGTTCCGAAATACAGTATTCAGAAACATGTATAATTGGGAGAAGATCTACAATCTTTGCATGACCTCTGGATCCAAAGATCCATCTAATTATGATACTTAATCTGTCTGCAGTACTCATTGTCAATTGTTTAGCAAGGAGATCCACAGAAATTGAGTGCAGCGTTGTAAACATCGCTTTACAGGGCTTCGTCCTAAGAACATAACAAATGTTCTTTCGTGAGAGTGTTTCTGTTGAATGATTTGGCAAGTGCATCTCAGAAGGCAATTACACCATACATTATTATCGGCTTGATCACCGATTCATATAAACAATGCACATTTCCTGGGTTAATACCCCAATGCAGGCCAATAGCCTTTCTACAAACGTATAATGCCGTAATAGCTCGGTATTTTGCATTATCCAACAGCAAAGAGGGAATTGAGGAATTTTGCATTTGCCCGAAAACAATACAAGTTCCTATTTTTCCTAAGTAAACGCTGTGAGACTACAGCTTAGTCTCCACGAGCCTAAAGATTCGTACCAGTTACCGCTACTGCAACATCGTCAGCGTTTGCAACCGTTTTAAATCCTAGTGAATCAAGTCTAATAGTGTGGATAACACCCCTTCTTGATGAGTGCCCCGTATGGCTCTATTTTTCAGATTATTGTTTCACCTAGTGAGAATACAATAATCCGTTGTGATAGCAAATCCTTCACAAAACCCACAGTCAGAGAGGGATTGACAGATAGGTGAGGATCTGACGTTATTAAAAGCGCCTTCTATATCAAGAAAGGTAACCAGAGTGAAATTTCCATAACCCATGTACTTTTCAATATATCCAACCAGAGAATGTAAAGCCGTCTCAGCAGATTTACCCTTCATATAGGTATGCTGAGAGTTTAAGAGCAGAAATTTCCTTTGGCTTTGTGTGTGATGTCTTACCTCCTTTTGGGATAAAAATCACGTAAATAGTACTTAGCCAATGAATGCTCAGATCTATATTATTTTGTAGATCCGCTGGAATAATGCAATCAGTGTTTACTGATCATGTGTAAATATTCGTCAGTTGAGATGAAATCGGGAAAGAATTCAGGAGAAGCTTAATTGTGTCTTGACCACCTGAAGTCCAATTTCCGTCCAATTTCTAAAAGTGACCCCTTGGAGCCAGCCAGCTTCGGCAGAGCTGATCCCCTTAGCATGGCCCATAGGATTTATTGCACTTAAGCCTTCACATCACTGCAAGATGACTACCCTTTGTGAATGTGTTATTTTTTTAACTTATTGGGTTTATTTTTTAAAAATCGCGAATTTGTAAAATTTTAAAACAAAAACAGTTAATATTTGAATTCTTCGAGATTGATTTATAAGTAAATGCAATTAAAAAAATAAAATTTAATGGAATATTTATAGAGGAAAATCCACAGTTATTTAAATTTGTTGTTGTTGTAACAGCTCGACTGTGGCCGATAGTTCTTTCCTGGGGAAAAAACTTTCGGTTGATACAGCTGTCGGTGGGTTGACAATCTTTTGCCGAATATGACTCGGGTCGTTCCGGAGCGAAGTTCCAATTGCCATGGGAACGATTTAAATTTAATTTGTGATGCGCCTTAGTTTTGCATTAAAGTATTTAAAAAACTTTCAACTGCTGACCCCTTGTATTTTATATGGAATTTTACATTTAAAACTATGAAATCAGTAAAAAATTAAATTATTTAAAAATTAACCAAATTTATTAATATTCACAACATAAAATGTTTGTGTAACCAAAAACCATAAATTCAGTTATTTTAAATACATAAAACCGAATTTGTAATACAAAATATTATGTAATTTAATGTTGACCACATTCTAACAAATGTATATGCATTTTGAATGCTCGAGGTAAATTTTTTGCGATTTACTATTTGTATTTTCTGTTTCTTTATAAATTTTGCAATTTGATTTGTTTTTCAAGTACTCAGAGTCGATTGACATAAAAGTCCAGTTAGTTCCTGTAAAAGATGCAAAATAAATTATGAATTGAAAGAATATATTGATCAAACTTCGTTCTTCCTCTAAACCGAAAAAGTTGTTCGTCAACGATAATATATTCATATGGCTATAATTTGGTTTAAGATTTTATCAGCTTTGTCGCTTTGAGATCGAAAAGGACCAGTGTGGCTATCACCAAAACGTATAAATCGTAATAAAAGCTTACATCTCTTCAATAATATTATTCGAAATATATATACATATGTATATAGGTATGTTTGTAGTTTTCAATATTTCTGTTATATGCTCATTTATTATAATTTGTTTAGGCTGAATATTCTAATAGAACAACATCCTCCTATAATCCTCAATATCTTATGAGCTAACAATCTTTTAGTATATGAAAGAGACTCTATTTCATCATTTTCATAAAATAAATCATTATTGTTGGACGTATAAAAAAACGTTTGATCGTGTTTATTTTTGTTGTCGTTTCGAAAGCTTTCACAAATTTAGCAATGTCTTTAGTAAATTAAAAAAAAATCAGCGATCAGATATTGAAATAGTTTCCAGAACGGTATCGACATATTTATTTGAATTTTTTGGCTCAAAATGGAACGACATTAATGGAGCCAACTTAGAGTTTGCACCAACGAAATTTGTTGCATTGTCACAGAATATATTTGTGGGCAGACCTTTCCACCAATTATCCTTGCGGAGGACCTTGACAGGTTGAGTCGTTTCACAGACAAATTTCCCATCATTTGTTGCAGCAACTTTGGGCGATAGCGAATGTATTGGGTGACACAAATTAACAATGCGGCGACACAAATTCTTGAAGTTGATGATCCAAAATTGTTGGCGAATCAACGACATTAGAGCCTTGGGTCGAGAATGGTAGTTACTGATGTGCAGATGACTTACGTAACAATGGCCGAAATGGCGTTTGCTGGGGAAGATTATAGGGTGTTTTTGGCCTTTAGAAATCGCTGCGTACTCCAAGCGACCGCCGACCTTGAGCAAGTTGAAACCATTTGATGAATCTTTGAAGGAGTTCAGGCACTTTAGAACACCTTGGGGATCTTTCTTCTTTAGAGCTCGAGTTATGTCATCTTGAAAATGAAGCCTAATACAGATAGGCTTCACACAATATTTTTGAAATTGTGATATCATACTTTTTATGACAGTTTTTGGAACAGCGCTAATATTGGCGTAATTATTTTTTTTAAATTTCAACTCCTTTATCTGCATATCTGCGGCCAAAATACCGATTTTGGGCGACATTTTTTTATAGACCGAAAACTGCTGTACATATTTCAAATTTGACTTTAGTATACTATTCTACAGGAAAATTTAAGATATATAAACTTAATTTGACAGAATTTAGATGCACTATAAATGCATAAGAAAAAAATGTTGGCTTGTGGTTTAATAATTTCCCATCAAACAATAGTGTTTTTCATCATCATCTCTGAATTTAATAAAACTCCATCCAATTAATGTTCCATATATAACATGTATAATGACAAATTTTGGGCCTTATAACTTTCGTGGTTTCCGAAATATAGCATTGTAAAGTTTAAAATCTGAAAATTTTAAGTCTCATCACATCTAAAGGGTTAATGACAAAATTGTTTTTTTTTTTGCATTATTTGTCTCAGCAAAAAGCATACTTTGATTATTCACAAAGACACAACGACTAATTGAGTGGTCAGAACGTTTTGAAACCGAAAAAATATATCCAGGTTTTGAATTTTTAGATTTGGACTTTGATTTGGATTGATGATCAAGCTTATGAGAGGTCAGAAAAGTATGAGTGGTATCAACCGATTCCAAAAATTTACAACGCCTTTCAAGGACCTTGGAGCAATAATACCATGTTGGTAATCTGGTAAAGACCAAAGAATATTTCACTTTTTTCTGATATCTTCATTCACCAAAAGAGTGTTAACGTGCGTTTTAAGCCTTTCCAGAGCCATCGAGTAGTTTTCATTCGTAATTTGGATAGTCTTGACCGTTTTCAGAGCTTGACCTTGGAGACAGTTGAGTAAATGATTAAACTTCTCGGAACATTTCTCAAAAAAAAAAATAAATAAATAAACCCCAATATAGAGCGTTTTGAGACAAAATATATAACATTTGTTTTTGTCGGCCACGCCTACTTTCGAGTATACGTCAAATTTAAGGTATTAAAAATACCTTTCCAATGATATATAACATGATACTAGAAGATGGACCGACTTTGGTTTTTTTCCCGAAAATATATATTTTGACCCGACTTTTTTTTCTTCTAAAAGAAATCGGAAAAAATGTCTATATAATTCTATTATAATGATGAATTAAGCTTTTATTTAAGGTATAAATCATTTCTGTATCTGATCAAATGAAAGAGATATTTGATTTCAAAAACCATTTAAAAAATATTTTTTGTTTACACGGCTTTCTTTGCTTAGTAAAGATTTCCTAAATAGACGGCCTACGGCCGGGCGCAAGAATTTTCTCCTCTATGGTATGTCCAACACCGGCTTCGCTTAATAAAGATGTCCTAAATAGCTGGTTTACGGCCGGGCGCAAGGATTTTCTCCTCTATGGTTTGTCCAACATCGGCTTCGCTTAATAAAGATTAGTATACATAAGGTTTTTTAATAACAAAACCATAATTAAATTATTAAAATCTCAGGAACTATAATACTTACAGAAACAAATAATACCTTAAAATAAAAAGCGCAATATCTTAGATTTTAAACAATCTAGTTTATATACTTACCTATAAACCTCAAAAATATCGGGCCAAAAATAATGTTTCCCAGAATTGACCTATAATGGGTCCTTTTTTGTATACCATGTTACATATCATTGGAAAGGTCTTTAAAATACCTTTAATTTGATATATTTATCGGTTCAAACAAATGTTTATTTTTAGCCATAAATATTTGGAACTTTAGAGGCCCGCCACCCTAAAGTAGACGTGACGACAAAAAATGTTTACGTCATTTCACTCACAAACGAACTCTCTATTAGTGGTGAAATTTTCGACTTGATTTGAAAAATGTTACTAAAACCGACTTAAGCCGAGGTATTTCTTACTTATTGGCATTATCAATGCTTTATTAATAAGTTAAACACAAATATGAATATTCAAAATCTTAATGTAGGTTTTTATTTTTATTGTTTTTAAAGCACACTGGGCATAGCAAGTTTAATAATATTTAAGTGAAGTATTAGAGATTCAATTAAATTTAATCCTCGAAAATTGTTTTTAAGTACTCAATTAGTTATTTTTGTTTGCTAGTTTAAGAGACAATGGAGGTGGTTTAAACTTGAGCAAGAAATGCAAACTGCTGATGCAAAAACAAATAATAATAATACAATTTTTACTAAAATAAACATTAAAATTATTGATTTATCGATTAGTAAAAATTACGGAGACTTCACAATAAATTTTTTGGTTTTAAATTTAAGTATATATTCATTCATTCATTTCATATTACATTTATAATTGTCTTCTTTTTTATAAAACATGCATTGTTTTGATAACAAACAGTAACGTTTTCTTTTGTTTTATATGGCAACACTGCGAAGTTTAATCTTCTCAAAAACATAAAAGGGGATTAATAGAGTCCGACCGAACTCAAAATTTCGTTCGTTCGAAAGTTCGGCCGAGCCCGAACTTTTTTTGGTTTTAAAATTTCGGTGAACATGAACTTTTTTCTTAAATGAAAAACTCATTTATGATTAAAAAGTAATAAATTTATAACATTTATAAACAAAATATGAACATCCGGAAGATTTTTCTAGAGGGTCTTTAATTAGCAATTGGGCCAATTATCAACTAATTCCGAATTTTAGAGAGCAATAAATTTATAATAACAATTTTTTTTTTAAACGATTTATTGACAATTATACAATTCTCTGTAAGACCACGCAGAGAAAAAACATGGTTGTGGTTAAAATTATGATTGTAGTCTAAACTCATATTTTAAAATATCATATTATGATCAAATACCGTCAAAATATTTCATCATGATATTTTTGTATTTATCATAATATTGTTATACATGATCATATTACGATCCAAGGTGATAAAAATTTCGTTTTAAATAAGTATCGAAGTAAAAATGAATTTTATCGAATTAGTAAAATTACAGTTTCTAAAAAATAAAAATATATATAATATAAAAATAATATACCTACAAACTTGACACAATTCACAAATTTCAATTTGACGTTTTATATGAAATTTTAGTTCATAAAAAAATTTAAGTACTGACTGACAGACGTGTCGAGATCTTTTGAGAATAAGGACCTAGAAAATGCCAATGTAACAAATGAGATCAAAGATTTATAGTCGAAACTAGATAATTCAAATTAAAGGTTTCACTTTTTAATCACTTTTTGGTTAACAGTTTTTAAAATCAGCTGAAAAAACGAACAGTTAAAAAGGTTTTTAGTACCTATGTATATCGAAAATTTATTGTACAGCCAGGATGTATGATAACTTCTGTAAACAAATTTTCAGCATTTTTAAAATTTTTTGCTAATGTTAATGCGCCTAATCAACACCAGAGGCGCTGCAACACTGTTCTAGAAATAAACATAAAGCATTCTTCTCTCCTTCACTTTCACCACCTTTCTCCTCTACTCTTTCCCTTTCCAAAGAAAGTAACACGATCTACAGTCTATATCTACATCTCATAAGTATTCGAATTTAGGTAAACTATAAAAAGAAACCAAATTTAATAATATCGAGCCCTTTTTGCAAAATGGACGTAAGCGACTTGATTTTCGCTTTTTTTATAGAAATCGATAATTTAGGTCTATTAGCATCATCTCTGAAAATTTCATAGCAATAGATCAGATGGTTTCAAATTTACAAGAAAAAAGACGTAAGTACAAATTTATTTTCTGTTTATGAATTTTGTAATAGCAAGGTGTTGGTTACGTCTAAATTTTCTTTTAAAATATATTAAATTGATAGAAAATTTTGAACAAATTAACATATTAAATTTGTTTGTGAATGAAATGCCACATATCTGAGTGTAATTGTAATAAATTCATGTAATTATCACTATGTCATTACAATTTATGTGCTAAAATTTATAATTTTCTATAACTTTTTATGAATTTAATTCATTATAATTACTAATTACATTACATTTATGTTATTTCCATTTAACCAACTCTTATATTTGGTTGTAAATTTGTGTTTTTCAGAATGGTCTTTAATGAGGTAGTTGGTCAATTGTGGACCGAGGTCTATAGAATTTAAACGCGTTATTAGTTTTAAAATCAAATGTTTTTTGTAGAATTTCATCATACCTTTTTAATTTTTGAAAGATTTATTAAATGTAAACTTATTTTCTGTATGAAAAAAATCATTGTCTTATAGGATCCATATATGGAGGCTAGGGTCAAATATTGCCTGATATCTGTAATACTTCCCAACATAATTAACAGGTATATATAACCGACTTCTGCAAAATTTTATAGCGATTGCAACATAAACAACATATTTATTAATGTTTTGACTATTTCCCGGGAGGTTAGTTAGTTAGTCGCTGGATGATCTTAACATCTTATAAAAAAGTACTTATTACACTATTAAATTTCAGATTTATACAAATTATATAAAGATATACACAAAAAATATATTTTTTTAAACAGAGAATTAACCGCCTCAACATTGTTTATATCACAAAAATTTGTCTCGGCAAAAAAGACGTAAGCGACAAAAAAATCGGATATAGCGTCAATATAAAATTGAAACAAACTGCATCCCATATTTTAGATGTAATAGTTTTTATTAACGGAGTTTCGGGGTAATGCTTTGTCCTACTTCGAAGATAATTAAAAAAAATGCTTTCCTGTAAAATTTTGTTTTTGTCGGTTACGTCTTTTGTGCGAAAAGGGCTCGATATATTTTGTGTGCAAAAAAATAAATTAATTTGTTATATTGTCTAGACAGCCCTTAGGTTTGATATCACGCATTTTAAAACTTGAAAAATTTACGTTTACTTAAATTAAATTAGCTTTTTTTAAAAAAAGTCCATAAAATTGCCTCGCAAAAGTATACGAATATTTCTTGTATTTCATAGTTGATCATATTATACGAAACACAAAATTTTAGAATCGAGTGGTTCTTATGCTTTAAATTGTTTTAAGGTGTTACTATCAACTGAAATGATATATTTTTGGCCCATTTTTCCACAATTTTTGAGGATTTGTACAATTTTTGTATGTAATATCATTAAAAAGGCGATTTTTGTCAAAATTTGTAGTATTTTTTCTTTTTTGTAGAGATAAAACCAAAATTTGATATTGGGATTTAATAGACCGCTTGAAGCATCTAAAAATAGTATTTTTTTACAAGAATCTGTACTTAAACGATCCAATATAGATTATTGATATCATTATTCTGTCGCTAATTCAATATATTGGAACTTAAGTCCATTTTCATAATACAAGGGTCAAAAATTTTCGGGGAAAGTTTTCTTGTATATATTCTTTTAGATATCAGCTTTTGTATATTTTAAGTTTTTTAATGTATTGTGCAAGTGTACAACTCCAAAACATGCCTCGAAAAAACACCATTCAATATGGTAGTATCATTATTTTTATATACCAATGACGAACAGGCTGCATGTCACTATATCATTATGGTCTAACTCAAAAATATCGATGTCTGTTATAATATTGATTACTATGATCAAAATTAACGATTTTGGACTTACAGTGTTATTGTAATGGGCAACATAAGCGTGAAAGTTACGAATAGTAAAAACTGAAATCTACTGTACAGGATGACGTTTTGTAAAGGCATGTTTTGGAATTGTATACCTATACAATGTATTGAAAATTTAAAATATATTAAGGTAGAATTACCCGAACGTTGCTGTCCACGTACTGTAACGTACCGTACTGTTAGCACGTTGGTGCAGTTATAGAACATTTAAAAACGTATCATATTTTTTGACAAACTTCAAATTTTGAAGTTGTTTTTATACCCTACACCACTATAGTAGGGAGGGTATTATACGTTTGTGCTGATGCTTGTAACATATAAAAATATTGTCCAATACCCACCTTAAAGTATACCGATCGATTAAGACATGTCCGTCCGTCTGTCCGGCTGGCTGGATGTCCATGCAAACCTTGTGCGCAAGGTACAGACCGCAATTTTCAAGATAATTTGATGAAATTTGGACCCAGCATGTTTTTTGACACAGGGACGAAGTCTATTGAAAATGGTTGAAATCGGTCCATTATTTCACCTAGCCCAAATACAAGCGTACCTCCCGATTTGAACTTTTTATGCCATAATTACGTCAAATATTCTATTATCTCTCTGAAAATTGGCACAAAAGTTCTATATAAGTATAAATGACACTGCAGATTTTCGTAAGGATCGGCACTTATTTGACCCTAGCCCCCATACAAACCCCCCTTCAAAAAATGTCTTAAACGTTTAAAATTGACTTGTAACCATTTGTATCGCAATGAAACTCAACAAACCTAACTGTTATTTAAAAATATACCCTTTTTCCAAATTTGCCGAGGATCGGCCCATATTTGACCTTTATAAAGCCTCATTTAGAAATTTTAGTTTTTTTTATCAATAAATTGCTTAAATATTTTGAAATTATGGTAATATTCAACGTAAAAGTTTCTTAAAAAAAAATAAAAATTTTAAATATATACTCATGGTGTAGGCTATTATATGGTCGGCCATGCCCTACTATACTTTCCTACTTGTTTTACAATAAAATTAATTGTTATAAAATGGATTTAGAAGATATTTTTATTAATTTCAAGATGTGGTGTTCGGCCCATAAACAAAGATTATATAACCGCAGGATATCTAACTAAAATATGGACTAAATTGTTGTAGCTATCTACGACCCTCTTAAAATTTTGATATAAATCATTGTTTTAGAAATTTAACAAATGAAGCATGGAGCCGAATAAGGGCGTATAAACCATTTGGGAAATTTTACAGGAGACGATAAAAACATCATAAAACTTTAAAATCGGCATTTTTTCCTACTTTT
>NC_060950.1:43452984-43468577 GCF_022045245.1 Lucilia cuprina
AGTAAAAACTCTTTTTTACAGCATAGTGCAATATTTTTTCTCCATTAATAGGATAGTGGAAAAATATAATCATTCACTACTGTTAAAGGATCTCAAATACATATCATTATATTGAATTAATTTATACTCTTTAATACATTAATTAATTAATACTAATATTAAAGTAGTAACAAAATTAAAAGACAAAAGGAAATAGTAATACAAAAAAATACGGAAATTTCATCAATGTATTAATATAACAAATTAAATTAAAATAAATATTCTTTAATACAATAAAAATAATAAAATAGAAATATTTTGAACATATATATTTTCAATTTGTTTGGAATATTTTTATAAACATTTATTTTTGAGCTTTTAGTGTATATTAGAGTCCGACCGAACTCCATATTTCGTTCGGTACCGAACCCGAACTTCGGTAAATTTGAAAGTTCGGCCGAACACAAACTTTGTTCGGTTTACAATGTTCGGTGAACACGAATTTTTTCTTGAATAAAAAACGCATATATGATTAAAAAGTAATAAATTTATAACATTTAAAACCAAAATATGAACATCCGGAAGATTTTGAAAACGGTCTTTAATTAGCAATTGGGTCAATTACCAACTAATTCCTTATTCCAGAGAGTAATAAATTTCTAATAACAAACCATTTTTGTGAAATGCTTTATTTTTGGTTTTTTACGATTTATTGAACATCATGATATTTTTGTATATATCATAATATTGTTATACATGATCATATTATTATCCAAGCTGATCAAAATTACGTTTTAAATATGTATCGAAATCAAAGTGAATTTTATCGAATTAGTAACATTACAATTTCTAAAAAAAATAAAAAATATATATAATAAAAAGATAAAAAATATACTTACAATATTTAACACAGTTCGCAAATTTCAATTTGCCGATTTATCTAAAGCGAACCTTTGGGCATGTCCAAATGTAAACCGTTTTTGTCAATTTTGAATTCCAATCAAACTGCAACAATAGTCTGACTGTCTGACAAACACGTCTAGATCGTTTGAGAAAAAATGTATAGTCGAAACTAGGTAATTCAAATTAAATGTTTGTCTTCTCTTAGTGTTTTAATCACTTTCTGTTTTTCAAATCAGCCGAAAAAACGAACAGTTAAAAAGGCGTTCTGTACCTATGTATATCGAAAATTTATTGTACATCCAGGATGTATGATAACTTCTGTAAACAAATTTTCAGCATTT
Organism: Lucilia cuprina; assembly: GCF_022045245.1. Lineage (NCBI taxonomy): Eukaryota > Metazoa > Arthropoda > Insecta > Diptera > Calliphoridae > Lucilia > Lucilia cuprina. Next base: position 43,454,208 of record NC_060950.1, read on the forward strand.
TTAAAACTTTTTGATGATGTAAAAATATGATAAATAAACATTTTCGTTTCGGTCAAAATTTCGTGTGCAAAATTGGTATTTGGTATTGAATGTCAGATTTTCCATTAGTATTTTTCACGATGTAGTAAGGTTATATTACATATCGTGTTTAAACGATCGCATCCGTATCCTTCTACATAAAATTTTGACAGATCATATTACTTGTGTGCTCGTGTGAAAGGGGCTTAAAATAAATAATATTCATTGACGTTGAGAAAATGTATTAATTTTTTGCCCTTTCTGAATTATGTTTAAAAAAATGCCTGTTAATGCTTTCCAAGACAGTCTTGAAGTATTAGTTTCAAATTTCATAAATTTCGATTCCGTCGTTGTCATAATAAGACGTAATTGCATCAAAAAATGTAGCAAAAATACAAATATTTCCTTTGCAGTTTAATTTGTCAAAAATATTGATATTTATTAATTCAAAATTCACACTAATTCAAAAACTATATATCATTTTAAGATTACACAACAAAATTCGTTCCTTTTATCTCTAAATTTTTAGTGAATAAGAGGGTAAGTCTCTTAATTTGAAAAACATTTAATAATTTTACCGCGTTCCATATCCAACCAATTGAAACTTCTAAATAAAGATACATTTCTGTTGAAAATTTCTTAAAGTGCAGTCACACATCAAATTTGTTTGACACAAACGGTAAGTTTTTTGATTGTGTATACATGCGGTGTGAGTTTTTTCACTAACACAATCAAAAAACTTACCGTTTGTATCAAACAAATTTGGTGTGTGGCCGTGTCGCTTGATGGTTTCATGAACAATAACACTGTTCTGAACAAAACATTTTTTTTAACATGCCGCTAGAAAATAACAAAGTAATTTATCAAACTACTTTTTTCGCTCAATCTGCAGAGCAAGGGAAATATTCTATGAGGTGAAGTCATTTCATATTGCGGCGAATTCATGGTTTGAGAGAGAATTTTTTTATATGGAGTTTGACAGCTTTGGGCTAAATTTCTTTTATTTTTTATTAACTTTTTAATATTGTTACAGTTTTGGCTCTTCTTACATTAACGTTTACTGTAGCTAAGCTTTTTATTAAATTTTTGCTGCAGAATCACTTGACTTGGTTCTAGATCCACGATCGGCAACTCCTTTAGCCGTTACTAAATTTACACAGATTACTCACACGCATAGAAAACACAATTCGGTCTCATAGAAGATGTTGTGTCATCGCTCGTTTCTTGCTTTTGCAATGAAAATGAACGAAATTATATTAATGAAGGGATGGATAATACTAATTATTGTTGTACTTTTTTAGTTTCTACACTACATATTTAGTAGTTTTTAGAATTATTATCTTTTTAAAATGCTTTTTCATTCAACATAATAACATATCCGTGATTCAATTATCCGGCAACATCAATTATCTGGGACGGAAAAATAATTTTTTTTGTAATCGACTTAATTTTATTTTGGATTGACTTGAATTTTTCAGTATCGTTTAACCGTAATTACCTCTATTATCCGTAATTATGAGCAAAATTCTACTACATATTTTTTAACAATCATGAACATTTAGAACAAATCAAAACGGGGAATACCCCTAAATTCGAAAATACTAAATTGGAAAATAATAGGCAAACAATAATACTCAATTATTTTTAGAAATTACATAACATGAAATCCTTATCTACTGTTTACTGTTTTCTGACAAAATTATTTTTTTATATTTTTGAATCATTTATGAATATAAAATCCTTGAATTATTTCATTTTTATATAAATATGTACATATTCATTTATTAATTAATAAAAATATCTATTAAAAAACTAGCGAAAGTTGGCACTCATTTAACCGGGAAAATCGATTATACAGAATGCTTCCGGTCCCGACCGGCACGAAAATCGAGGTCCCACTGTACATATATTTTAATATTTAAAATGAATATGTGCCAAACAGGGCAAAAAATATTTGCTACTTTTAAACTAAAAAATATTAGTTTTGTGTGACATTAATATTATTTCTAAATTTCAGTTTTCCATATATGCATTTTTGTGGAGATGAGAGTACAATGATTTCTCATTTCTTGTTTTTACGCTCTTTCACTTATACAAGTGCAAAATGTAGTAGTATATGTCTGCCGATCCTGGTTCTAGATTTTATGAAATCTCTTTTGTTCTCTTTGTACGTCTATTAATGTTTTCTTAAAATTTACCCACTGCCAACAGTAAACTGATATTATTCTAACTGAACCTAATCAAGTGAGCTACAAAAAATATAGCTTAAAATATAAGTATGTTAGAGAAAAATTATTAAAAAGCAGCTATTAGGTATTGGGCAAATTTTTGTCTTACTGGTGATACCTGACATTATGTTATTATTTAAAATGTTTAAATTAGTTCATTATTTTTTGCAAATTATTAATTTGAATGTAAGATAGATAGACATATAGATAGATAGATAGATAGATAGATAGATAGATAGATAGATAGATAGATTGATTGATAGAGTGAAATTTTGTATACAGCTCGAACTATATTACCCACCAAAATGAAGGAAATTGGTCCCTCCATAATGTCCAATACGCCAATCCTAGTTACTCGTCCAAAGTTTGACCCCGGCGCCAAAAGAGTGAAATCAGTGAAATTTTGTAAAAACTGATTTTTTAAAAACTTTGTTCTACAAAAACCTACAGCGGAACCATATTACCCACCAAAAAGAAGGAAATTGGTTCCTCCATAATGTCCAATACGCCAATACCAATGCGTCTACCTATCTCAAAATATGACCCTAATATCAAAAGAAAATAATAAGTGAAATGTTAAAAATCTGTTTTTTAAAATGTTTTTACAAAAAACTATAGAAGAAAACTTATTACGCAAAAAATATTGGACATTGGTCCAATATGACACCTCTAAAACTGGTAATTTTTTTTAATTAAATGTTGGAATATTGCACTTTTAATTCCATAAATTTTCTTATTTACCACTATTGTTTTAAATTGTTATTATTAATCAATTTATAATTTCTCAATATTGTTTTTAAAATGTTTACTCTCTCTTTTACTTAGTTTGTTAAAATGAAAATCCTCTCTCATATATGAAAAAGAAGAAAAATTCGGCATCCACTTAGCTAAATTAATTTTATTATGTTGCCAGATAATGTACTAAAAATACTTGTATTACAGCAATTTCAATATGTTGGCGCATATTGGTGAAAACTCAATTCATAGCAAGAAAAACTAATTTATAGCAAGAAAAACTCTTTTTTTTGTCTGCAAGAGAGAATTTTTTGTGTTACGCTCTCTTTGTTGAGTGAAATAAGTAGTAGTAGAAGTAGTTTGAAAAACTACATTGTAAAGTAACGGGAATTATCAGATTTCCAGTCAACTCTAGTTGATTTTAACTAGATTTCCCATACAAAACAAAATCTACTTCGTAACTACATTTCGTTAAAACATACTAAAAATCTATTAGTTTTAGTGATGCAACTATTTTTTTTCCTGAATAATACTAAAAAATACTACGTTGTACAAGAAAAAAGAGAAAAACAAAAAGAGGAAACGAAAATTAATAGGTCGACAAAATTTTAATAAATTGAAAAACATGAATGAAAACTTTATTTAAAATAAAAGGTATGGTTTAATTTCAATATCAAATTTTTTATTATAAATAAAATATTAATAAATATGCATTCCTTTTTTCCTTCTTATTTGTTATACCAAATACAATTTCAAGAAATATTAAAAAACGAAATCTTCCTAAATGCCAAAAATAGTAAAAGTAAAGTATGTGTTAATGGGGTATTGTACAAAAATTCTACTAACGCATTCTTGGAGTTCATTAGGTACCAATTTCTTTGAAAGTGAATATCAAAGGAAAAATAACAGTGATTATAAATTTGAAAGAAAAATAGAGGAAATGGGAATAGTTGGTAACAAAAATCTAATATTTTATTCAAATAGATATGTGCCTCTGGAATAAAAATCCAAACAATTTTCAAGAAGCCTACAAAGAGTTGAACATTATCATTCCGGAGGAAAGAAGTAATATATTTAAATATTCAAAAACAATACTGGAAGGTAAAATCGTCTATATGAAACAAATTGTAAAATATATTGGTAACCCAGTCAAATAATCCGCCATGTAGTAGTGAAAATATGGGCTAATATCCACATCCATGTTTTTCTCTGCGTGCTCTTACAGAGAATTATATCATTGTCAATGAATCGTTTAAAAACCAAAAATAAAGGTATTAAGATATATACATTTCACAAAAATAGTTTGTTATTAGAAATTTATCACTCTCTGGGATTCGGACCAAAAGAATACGGAGCAGATTTTCCGGAATAGGCTGCCCCTTAAAAGAAACAAGAAGAACAGAAAATACATACGTTCCGGTGCGAAGAAACGGTTTTCGTGGGAACGACTGGTGCTGTTGTTAGGGTTTGCTTTAGTTTATTAAAACTATATAGATTTTACCAACTTCAACTTCCGATAGGTTGAATTTCAATTTATCAGAGTTGTGAGAGTTGAATGTTTTCGATGAAGCGGCACTGTGCCTAGAAAGCTCCTTATCTCTCTGACTGATTTCGGTAACGGTATATTCCTGATTGCCTCAATTTTTATTGGATCGGTTTTCACACAACCACCTCCCACTATGAATCCTAAATATTGAATTTCTTAAAAGCAGAACTCTGACTGCCTTAACTTAATCGTAAGGTTCGCTTTACTAACACATTAGGCTTCTTTCTTTAACAATTTTAGGTGGTCATCAAAGTTAGATGAAATGACAAAGACATTGGATATTAATTCGTGAGGAATCACTTTGTCCATAAGTTACACAGCGTTTCACAAACCAAAAAAAAAAATATGTATGCATCTTTGATTGTTGTTTCGTTGAGTTTCCTTGCATCCAGGCAATGTCTACTTTAACATGGTTTTCTTACTAAAGTGGAGCGGTTACTCCAAGGACTTTGAATAAATTCGATTACCCCTAATTTCAACATTTCATCCACTTCAGCGTATATAGGTTTTTGTACAGCAGCACAGTGGGGCAAAATGGAAATTTTTTGGAAATAAATCAGACATTTCTAAACGGCTGATCCGATCGGGATACGCTCGGGCGTGAGCGTAGCCAAGGAGTATTCGAGTTTAAGTTTTGAAGATGAAGCCAGCAGATGCCCCAGGGACGGAGCTGTGGCGGCTCAAAGTAGGGTACATACGACATGTAAAATTTTTAAACTCGTGCCATTTGTATACCCAATACAAAGATTTTTATATTTTCTGAAAGCGCTCGACGAGATCTTGAAAAAACATGTTTGGACATACTACTTATCTCTTATAATATCCGAGTTATAGGCATTTAAAAATTTAGTGATACAAAATTTACCATACCTTGGTCCGCCTTTTTTTGAATACCGGGCGTAATTTTTTCTTGTTAGTTAGACAACAAAATTTCCAATAATATACAAAAAATCAATATCATTTACAGATCTAAAAATATACGTTTTTTAATTTAAAAATTCAAAAAATGCTAGATTTTTGCCGTTTTTTTGCCCAAAATGTGTCTTAATTCTTTTATTAATAAAATAAAATTTTCTTTCAGAATATATAACAATTTTATAGTTTTCTAAAAGGTAAAAAACTTGTCCTATTTTTTGAAAATGTTGCCACTGCGTCCTTCCGAATATGACCTATTTCTTATAAAACTTCAACTTTGGGCGACATGTTCTAAAATCCCAAAGCTATTTTCCCAGCCCTGAAAGAAATGTGGACCCTATGGGCAAAAATGTAAAAAATCCCTTTGACCTTTTTAATTTTTTTTTTGCATTTTCTTATTTGAAATGACAAATTTAACAAGCGTTGAAGATTCATTGAGTTTTGTTCATAAATAAAGATTTTGTCATATATTACACATTTGTTAAATTTCTAAAACTATGATTTATATCAAAATTTTAATAGGGTCACAGATAGCTACAACAATTTAGTCCATATTTATCTCTTAATATCTTTTTAGTTAGATATGGAAATTCTCGACCCTTTACAAAAAATTTCAAGTCAATATCTCAATTACATTCAAAAATATGTTCATTTAAACCTGTATCCTTTAACTTCAAACTTTTCATATTTTAGTATTAAATATGACAGAACATATTTAAATCTTATATTTACCTATTTTCTATTTGTTTGCTTATCCTTATAAATGAAAGGTCCAATTATGCTTAAATTTTCAGAAATTTATAACTATTTTGTACCTATATTTTTTCGACAGATCATTTCGTTCTGTTTCGTTTATGATCATGTAGGTAAAAATATGATAATTTCGATTCATTCACTAATAAGAAATATCAATGACTGAATTACAGGTTATAGTAATAAATGTTAATAGGTAGACAGTTCGTAATTTTTCACTTTGGAATACCTGTATCGGAAATGACAAGAATCGGTATATAAGTAAACTTCTCAGATTTTAAGTACCATATTTAATAACTCTACAATAAAGATTACATTAAAGTACGAAGAGTTGTGTTCCGCTTTTCAAAAGGGCCAGAAAGAATTGAAGACATTTCAAATTATATAAAAACTACATATAGTAGAAAAGTAGACAAAACAGGCATATCAAAAATTGAAAACTTTTTATAACTTTTTGATGTAAAAAGTAAGTCTGTGGATGGAAATCAAAAGAAATTTCGATTAAAATTTTGTAGTTGGATGGAAACTACTACGGAAATCTCAACTTACAACACATCAGCAGGAACGCCTTGCAAGTCATACGAAGACTTATGTTCAAGGTCAAAAAAAAAGGGTCACACAAAAACCTTTTGCAATCTCAAATGAGGAAATTGCTGATACATTTAATGAAAAAGGAAAACCAACCTATGGATGCCGTACATATTGCAACTATTCTTCCTAATGCATCACCAAAACGACTTATGCGAATTGTGGAAAGTATACAAACTCCAACATCACAATCAAATTTTACTGAAGAGGAAGCAATAGCGCTTATGTTGGAACTGGGTCTCAGTCGAAATAAGTACCAAATATTAAGGAAAGCTCTGCATGAAAAAGGACACAATATATTACCATCATACAAGGCGATCCAGGAAAAAAAACAAACTATCCTACCATCACCTATTGCTGTTAATGATGTGGAAGCTTGTATTGATATATCATCTTTGCTCGAAAACACAGCATCAAGAATTGTGTCAGACTTTCCAGAAGACCAACTAAGGAAAATTCATAACTGTGATGTTGTCTTAATGTGTAAGTGGGGATGTGACGGTTTATCAGCACTTCCAGAATACAAACAAGCTTGTGGAAGTCGGACATTAGCAGACTACAAAAGTGTATTTATGTCATCATTAGTGCCATTACGAATTCGTTCATATTCCCTTAATCCATCATCGTCAAGCATCGGAAATTCATTTGAAGATATATGGATCAATACAAAAAATTTTTGTAGACCCATTGGATTTGAATATATAAAGGAGTCAAAGAAAACAACAAAAGATTTGGTGGAATATTTAAAAGATGAAATAAATGCACTGGAACCCATTTGCATAAATATAAAGGAATTCTCTATTAACGTATCATATCAGCTAAGCTTAACAATGATTGATGGAAAGATCAGCAATGCCATAACAGAAACTTCTTCCTTCTGGAGATGTTCAATATGTAATGAGAAAAAGTCGCAAATCTCAAATATAAACAAAAGCAGAAGTATTAATGAAGAAGTCCTGTCTTTCGGAATTTCACCACTTCATGCCAGAATACGATTTTTGGATTACTTTTTACACATAGCATACGACCTCAAAATAGAAGTGTGCCAGAGAAATCTTACTAAATCAACAAAAAATAAAGAAAGAACTGAGAGCTGCGGAAAAAAAGCAGAATCCAAGAAGAATTTAAAGTTCAGATGGGATTAAACATCGACAAACCACTTCCAAGAAATGCAAAAAAAAATTGAAAAGGTCAAAGGGCATCCCGCAATTCCCAAAAATAGGAATGAAAATCCCAAAAATGGGATTTTTACATTTTTGCCCATAGGGTCCACATATCTTTTAGGGCTGGGAAAATACTTTTGGAGTAAATGGAAAACATATTGAGGTTTCCAAAACTGCTTTCAGTTTTCTGATCCCAGCTTTGGGATTTTAGAACATGTCGCCCAAAGTTGAAGTTTTGATAAAAAATAGGTCATATTCGGAAAGACGCAGTGGTAACATTTTCAAAAAATAGGACAAGTTTTTTACGCCAAAGCGTTCTGCGTAAAGATACCTTTTAGAAAACTATAAAATTGTTATATGTTCTTAAAGAAAATTTTATTTTATTAATAAAAGAGTTAAGACACATTTTGGTCAAAAAAATGGCAAAAATCTATAATTTTTTGAATTTTTAAATTAAAAAACGTATATTTTTGGATCTGTAAATGATATTGATCTGAAATTTTTTGTATATTATTGGAAATTGAGTCCATTTGGTCCAAAATTACGCCCGGTATTCAAAAAAAGGCGGACCAAGGTATGGTAAATTGCCTATAACTCGGATATTATAAGAGATAAGATCTCGTCGAGCGCTTTCAGAAAATATAAAAATCTTTGTGAAAAACAAAAAAATGGCACGAGTTTAAAAATTTTACATGTCGTAGGTACCCTACTTTGAGCCGCCACAGCTCCGTCCCTGGGGCATCTGCGGGGTTCATCTTCAAAACTTAAACTCGAATACTCCTTGGCTACGCTCACGCCAAATTTTATCCTGATCGGATCAGCCGTTTAGAAATGCCAGATTTATTTCCAAAAAATTTCCATTCTGCCCCACTGTGGAATGTGAAATTAAACATGTATTGCCGGGATTACGTAAGAACCTCAAATAGAGAATATTTTGGTACTTTTCGTTCTTCAAAAGGTACTTTTTTAAATATTATTTAAATTTTATCGATTGAACCTAGAAACATGAAATTAAGCATGTATCGACCGGATTAAGTGAGATCCGATAAAAGGAGTATTTTTGTTACTTTTTGGTTCTTCAAAATGTACGTGTTTATTGCAGTCTATAGCATGGAGCCATAACATTGGAAAGTCGACCGTGCGCGGGATTGTTCTCCAAACTTGTGAAGTTCTGTGGCGCACACTTTCGCCAATATACCACAGTGAACCCACAGCAATACAAAGACATCGAAAAAGATTTTAATTCTATGTGGAATGCTCACAATTGTGTAGGTGCCATAGATGGCATACATGTTGCAATAAAATGTCCACCCAATTCAGGGTCAATGTTTTATAATTTTAAAAAACATTTTAGTTTAGTACTATTGGGAGTATGTGACGTTAAATACACTTTCACATCGGTCAGTGTCGGAAGCTTTGGCAGTCAATGCGATTCAGGTATTGTTTTAAACTAGTACAGCAAAAATTCAATATAACGAATCCCATTGTAACTAAATACTCAATATACATATAAAGACTAATATATAGTATAGACTACATAAAATACTAGACTATAGCCTATATATGTATATTGAGTTATATATACATATATATGTAGATCGAGAGGCAAAAGATGGCACTGTGCAAAAAGGAGAGTGGAGGAAGCATCTTCGAAATGGTGCTCAAAGATCTATGCGATCCTTCGCAACAAATACTAGAAGATCCACTCAAACGGGAATGGATTTGAGAGATATGTTGGCAGATTATTTTTGTATACAGAATGATATAATTACACAAGCCGAAAAAATTGTTACCCAGAGGCCAAGGCATACTTTCCTAAAGGATTAAACTCCCAATCCTAATCAGGTTGACATCTGAATTTATCTACTTCACTACTTCACAGTTTTGTAGGAAATGAGATATATATATATATATATATAATATATATATATATATATATATATATATATATATATATATATATTATATATATATATATATATATATATATATATATATATATATAATATATATATAATTATATATCTATATATATATATATATATATATATATATATATATATATATATATATATATATATATATATATATATATATATATATATATATATACTAAAAAACATTAACCAGCTCCCAGAAAAAAACAGAAACAATTTATTAAACAAAACTTTTCTTTTGTTAATAAATAATAGTGGCCTCCGGTAGGTTAGTGGTTAGTGTTCTAGTCTGGTAGACCGGAGGTGGCGGGTTCGATTCCCACCTGAGGCACTGGTTAAGGAGCGCACAACTGGCCCGATAGAGGTCTAGGTGTATGTCTTCGGATTTGATGTACATATATACATCCTCCTTTCAAACTAACTAACTAATAATTAATAAATAAAATTAATTAAAAATAACTCTTTTTTTAATCTTTTTTGAGAATAGTTTATTAAATTTAAATATAATTTAAAGTAAATATTTCAAAGAATTAAATGAAATCTTTCTTTTAAACTAAAAATAAATTAAATTCATTCACAAAATTCTAATATATCACGGTGATAATAAAATTCTAACGTTACTGACTGACTGATTTATCATCCCGCAGCCTAAACGGCTGAAATTTGGACAGGAGATTGGTCTCACACCGAATAGATCCACTAAGATGGGATTTTTGGAAATTCGAATATTTAGGTGGTAAAAACTTGTAAATTCGGTAACTTCAACTTCATATCTCCTAGACAAGATACAAAATCAGTAAAAAGCTTATCGTCGTTCACTTAAAAAATAAGAGGACAGGTGTCTGGTACTTTTTTCAAATTCAGCCCTTTAGGGAAAAACGGGTAAAAACTGCATTTTGGTACTTTTTTTGCACCCCATGTATATTTTAAACCAAAGAACATACAAAAAATATTTTTGGCTTATTCATAACTTAACGAAAAAATAAAAATACTTATTTAGTACTTTTTGGATACTCGAACGCTTAAGGGGTGAAAAATGTACTTACTTTTTGTACTTTTGCAATTTCTATAATATTGAACCTAGAAACATGAAATTAAGCATATATGGCCCGGATTAAGTAAGGACCCAAAAATGGGACATTTTGATAATTTTTCATTTCCTCAAAAAATGCTTTTTGAAAATTGTATAATATATTGAACCTAAAAGCATGAAAAATTTACTTTTTGATTTTTTTGCATAATATTAAACCTAAGAATGTGAAATTAAACTGTATTGCCGGGATTACGTAAGAACCTCAAATAGAGAATATTTTGGTACTTTTCGTTCTTTAAAAGGTACTTTTTTAAATATTATTTAAATTTTATCGATTGCACCTAGAAACATGAAATTAAGCATGTATCGACCGGATTAAGTGAGATCCGATAAAAGGAGTATTTTTGTTACTTTTTGGTTCTTCAAAATGTACGTTTTGAAATTTCTATAATATTGAACCTAGAAACATGAAATTAAGCATATATGGCCCGGATTAAGTGAGATCCCATAAAAGGGGTGTTTTTGATACTTTATCGTTCTTCAAAAGGTACTTTTTTAAATTTCTATAAACTCAATTTTATGTACATACATATGTACTTATATAGCTATTTGGGTCACGGATGTTTATTGCAGTCTATAGCATGGAGCCATAACATTGGAAAGTCGACCGTGCGCGGGATTGTTCTCCAAACTTGTGAAGTTCTGTGGCGCACACTTTCGCCAATGTGCGCCATAAGAATGTGAAATTAAACTGTATTGCCGGGATTACGTAAGAACCTCAAATAGAGAATATTTTGGTACTTTTCGTTCTTCAAAAGGTACTTTTTTAAATATTATTTAAATTTTATCGATTGAACCTAGAAACATGAAGTTAAGCATGTATCGACCGGATTAAGTGAGATCCGATAAAAGGAGTATTTTTGTTACTTTTTGGTTCTTCAAAATGTACGTTTTGAAATTTCTATAATATTGAACCTAGAAACATGAAATTAAGCATATATGGCCCGGATTAAGTGAGATCCCATAAAAGGTGTGTTTTTGATACTTTATCGTTCTTCAAAAGGTACTTTTTTAAATTTCTATAATATTAAACATAGAAACATGAAATGAAACATGTATGGCCCGGATTAAGTGAGAACCTCAAATAGAGAACATTTTTTTGCTTTCGTTCTTCAAAAGGTACGTTTGGAAATTTCTATAATATTGAATCTAGAAACATAAAATTAGGCATGTATGGACCGGGTTAAGTGAGATCCGATAAAAGTACTTTTAGGTTCTTTCAAAAGGTACGTTGTGAAATTTCTATAAAATTGCACCTAAAAACATGAAATTAAACATGTATAACCTGGATTAAGTGAGATCCAATAAAAGGGAAATTTTTGGTACTTAATGGTTCTTCAAAAGGAACTTTTTGAAATTTTTATAATACAGAAGAACATAGAAACATAAAATTAAGCATGTAAGAACCAATAATAGGAGACTTTTTGGTACTTTTTCGTTCATCAAAAGGTAGTTTTTGAAATTTCTACAATATTGAACCTAGAAGCATGAAATTAAGTATGTAGAGTCCAGATTAAATGAGAACCTATAAATGGGGACTTTTTGGTACTTTATGGTTCTTCAAAAGGTACTTCTTGAAATTTCTATAATACTGAACCTAGAAACATGAAATTAAGTATGTATGACCCGGATAAAGTTAGAACCAATAAAAGAAAGCTTATTCTTAAAAATGTTTTATAATATTAGACCCAGAAACATGAAATTGAACATGTATGTCCGCGGATTAAGTGAGACCCTATAGAGGGTATTTTTTGGTACGTTCTTCAAAAGGTACTCTTTGAATTTTCTAAAATATCGGTAGTATAATATTAAAAAATAAAGAGGTTACCACAATTTTACAATGCCTATAAAACGGCTCGCTTACAAGGTAGCGGGTTACAAGCTAGTATATTATAAAGTTTTAAGGATATAAAAATTTATTAAACTATTTCTATTCATTAGTTCTGCTTTTGTCCAAGTCCAAAAACTAATGTCCATGTTAGTAAAATACTGGACATTACCTTTTGGACTTGGACAAAACCAGATCTAATGGATATAAATATTTTAATAAATATTTATATCCTTGAAACTTTATAGTATATAAAAAGGAGAAAAGATCAGAATATGAAAAACTGAAATCGCAGATTTACTGTATATGGCCTCTGGAAACAAGTGTATATGGTCTTGTTGATGATTGAGATTCATCAAGAAAAATAAATTAAATTTGAACTGGGGACATTGTATACTGTTGGGAAGATATGTCTTCTGTAGTGAGAGACTCTATTTCATTAGCAATGTTTTTTGAACAACGCGTTCTGAAACAATTGTCACACACCAATTCTATTTTAAATACGAATCATTAACAAAACAATCAAACGCATTGATCTCAAACAAAGGAACAAATTATATTTATTAATTTTAAAAGAAACAATTCAATTTAAATAATTATAAGAAAACGATTTTAAAAACACGACTGCACTTGTCTTCTGCCACAAGAATTCTGTTTATCTCCCCTCCTCTTTAATTTGACATTCTATATGTCTTGTTTACGTACTACACAGTTATATTGGGGGGATAGTTGCCTGACAGTTCGGCCAATCCTGACCTGGGATCGTCCTCGATTCCATCGTCTTCGCTATCATCAAAGTCCAATTCAGGCAAGTTTCGGCACCACGGTTTAATTTTGTCCGAAGAGAATACGGAACAGAATTTTCTTGATGTTACTGCCATCCCAGGAACATCTTCAATCAGATATCGATCTTTATCAAGTATTCGAGCAATGATATACGGTCCTTTATATTTGGGTTCCAGCTTTCTGGACTCGCCCGTTGCAGCAGGTTCGTTCTCAATCATCACTAGATCATTCAGTTCATACAAAGTGGGCTTAGCGTGTTTCTGATCGAATCGGCTTTTCACCGATGGGAATATCAGTGGCTGTAGCCACGACGTCATCATGAATTGCAGCAATTATATGGTTTTGTACGACATCGACTAACTTAAAATCAAAAACTAATTCGTTAGGGCTAAACCCTGAGGTGGCGTTTTGCTGCGAGTTCACACTCCATTGCAGATCTCTCAACACAAGATCCCAGTCCCCTTTTGTTTCGACAGCAGTTCTAAGATAAGACAGAATTATACCATTGGCCCTTTCCACCTGACCATTGGCCCTGGGGGTTCGTACTGCTGTTTTCACATGCTTGATATTATTTCTGTCGCAATATTGTCCGAACGCCTTCGATGTAAATGCGGTGCCTCTGTCGGACACAATGACCCTCGGCAGGCCAAAATAACTTGTCAACTCGTTTATCACCATTATAACGGGTTGAGTTTTCGTCGACTTCACTGGTTTAACAATCAAAAACTTGCTAAAGGCATCGGATATCGCTAACACGTGTGTATTTCCTCGTCTGCTGCG